>NC_031967.2:66630787-66844199 GCF_001858045.2 Oreochromis niloticus
AACACTCGTATGCTCCCGCGTCATCAGTAGTAAGATCCATCAGAATCAAAGACACGTCTCCACCCTTCATCTTTCTGTCCTGCAGATCCACCCTGTTCTTAAAAGATGGATGCTGGTAACCTGGAACAAGCTTATTGTCCCGGTAAAGAAGGACATGTTCTGGCTCCAGGTCACGTCTGCTCCACTCCACAGCTATAATGGAGTTGTAGTTGCTTGGAACTTGACATGGCAGAATGGTGGTCATTCCTGTGTGAGCTAATGAGACTACTTGGCCTGAAAGAGGAAACAACAGAGTGGTTAAAGAGATCGACGAACAACCAGTCACTTTAAAGTGAGGAGCTACTGGGAGATCAGGGAGCTTTTTACTGTACATTGCCTCAGACAAACACAAGGGGCACATTCAGTCAATGACTGACTGTCTAGTGAAGGAATGTTGTGTGAACTCACTTAATGAAGAGCTACTGTACTTACAGCACCACTGATTCATAATTACTTATTATTTAGTCTATAAATACATTGTTATACTTGGTCTTCATTAGCTTTTTTTTTAGACCTCTGCTGTGGAAGTGACAGAAGCCATATTCTGAAGTTAGTCAGATTTTTGTAGGCATTTGATATTAACAATTTTCAGTCAAGTGAAGAATAAATTATTCTTCAATCAGAATACAAAGTAGCATAATTATCATGCCTATGTTCATCAGCCAAGAGGATAGTTTTAAATTTGAAACCAGTGTTTAATGTTGCACCAAAATTCAAATTGCTCTCATATGCAGCACTGAGTGGTCAATCATCCATTTCCTGTGTTTGGTGTCAGGAGTGTTTAATTGATCGATTTTGTGCGGAAGAAGAGTCAAATGATGAGTCAAACACCTCATTTTAATTGTTTGCACTCACTGGGCCTAAAGCAAGAAGCCAGAGTTAACAGAAGAAGTGTACTACCTCCACCTTTATCACTAACTGAGGTTTTAGGTTTTTTGACTCAGCTTTACAATGATTATTACATCTCATTACATCTCACTTGAAAGTCTGGCAGTGAAGCTCAGAACAGACATCTGTGATCCACTCAAATGAGTGATAATGCATTATTAATCTGTAGTCTTGCAACAAAGTCTACTAAATTCAACTTCTAAAATTCATAAATATCTGTTCTGCCTTCAAAATGTGAATCTAAAGCTTTATGCTGAAAAATTAGTGAAAGTTAAGGTAATGCGCAACAGAGTTAGTTTAAAAGTAAAGATTTTTTCCCAATGAGTAGCTTTTAATTGAAGATTTATTTTTTGCCAACAGTTTACTGTACCAGCCCACTAATGACTAACTGCTGTTTAAGAACTGGTTCAACCTCACTTGTTATCTCTGTAATAACATAAACTTGTGCAGAGTAGGAAGAACCAGATTTGTTTTGATGTGAACTTAGGAATGAACTGTATGTATGAGGAAATTAAGCAGGTGTAGCAGGAGGACAGGACAAGATCAGGTAAACAGAGTGTTCACAAGCTAAATGACCCAGCTCTCCTCCTCTCACATTTCTGGTTAAACAGAAATGCTTGGAAACGAAACAGACCTCAGATCAGTCCTTAAGCTTTAACTCTCGGCAGATGTGGCAGGTCATACAGCCCAGTTAAACACACCTTTAAAACAATGAACAGAATCCTTGAAGAGTGTTAATAATTTAAAAATCTGAAATTTAATCTCACCTGCAGAGACAAACGAGAGGCAGACAGACAGTAAAGTCCAGCAGACAGATGCAGACGTTACAGCAGACATTGCTCCTTCGTTTAAAGTGTAATAAATGTCCAAAAGATGGTGATATTTTTCAACAATTACAAAACTGAACTTAAAATCTGATGTTTTTAAAGAAAGTTGAAAGCCTCTTAGTGTGATACCAGTTATCAGTTAGCTTGTTCTTGCGATGGTCCAGACAGGCCAGCGTTTTTTTTCTCTCTTCATTTCTGTCTCTATCGTCCTCCTGTCCTGCAGGTGAAGTGGAGACGGAGAGTGTCTTCTTCCCTGTCTTGGCTCCGCCCAGAGGCTGAGTCTCTTCTGTTGATCCTGTCACCTGTTTGCTTTAAAGTCTTTACTTCAGCAGATTTAAAGACCAGATATAATTTCGTTGCCACTCTAGTACTGTGACATTGCAATGGATATTTCTTTTCTGTCACATGTTTTTGACATCTAAACTTTACGAAACAAGGAATTGTGACAGGTTTTAGGAACTAGAAATGGATCAGTTCCCCTTTTTGGGAGGCAGAGCCTTCAGTTTTCAGGCCCCTCTTCTGTGGAACCAGCTTCCAGTTTGGATTCGGGAGACAGACACTATCTCTACTTTCAAGATTAGGCTTAAAACTTTCCTTTGTGCTAAAGCATATAGTTAGGGCTGGACCAGGTGACCCTGAATCCTCCCTTAGTTATGCTGCAATAGACGTAGGCTGCCAGGGATTCCCATGATGCATTGAGTCTTTCCTTTCCAGTCACCTTTCTCACTCACTATCTGTTAATAGACCTCTCTGCATCGAATCATGTCTGTTATTAATCTCTGTCTCTCTTCCACAGCATGTCTTCATCCTGTTTTCCTTCTCTCACCCCAACTAGTCACAGTTTTTCTTTCCTACTGTCGCCAAAGTGCTTGCTCATAGGGAGTTATATGACTGTTTGGTTATGTGTTATTCTTATTTAACTATTTAACTTTTAGTTGAGGTTAAAGTCAGCCATCATTTATCATTGTCTTCTTGGTTTCTGTCTTTGGGTTCTTGTCGATGGGGCGATCGTGGCTTGATTGAACCACAGCAGGGTCAAAAGGGAATTTGATGCTTAAAAACAACAGATGAAAGCTTTCACATGTGGGCGATCGTGGCTCAAGAGTTGGGAGTTCACCTTGTAATCGGAAGGTTGCCGGTTCGAGCCCCAGCTTGGACAGTCTCGGTCGTTGTGTCCTTGGGCAAGACACTTCACCCATTGCCTACTGGTGGTGGTCAGAGGGCCCGGTGGCGCGAGTGTTCGGCAGTGCGCCCCAGGGTGGCTGTGGCTACTATGTAGCTTGCCATCACCAGTGTGTGAATGTGTGTGTGAATGGGTGAATGACTGGATATGTAAAGCGCTTTGGGGTCCTTAGGGACTAGTAAAGCGCTATATAAATACAGGCCATTTACCATTTACTCTGTCACGTGTTTTAGTTATGTTAAGCTTGTGTTGTCATGTCTAGCCTCCATGTTTCTGTTTCACTTTGAAAGGTCCCGTGTTTCTTGGTTTAGCCTCACTTCCCCTGTTGTGCAGTTATGTACATTTGTGTCAGCTGATTCCTCATTTGTTTCCATTTCCCATGATGACACCTTGTGTATTTATTCTGTGTGTTTCCATTTGTTCCTTGTCACGCCATCTCAT
This sequence comes from Oreochromis niloticus, assembly GCF_001858045.2. Classification (NCBI taxonomy): domain Eukaryota; kingdom Metazoa; phylum Chordata; class Actinopteri; order Cichliformes; family Cichlidae; genus Oreochromis; species Oreochromis niloticus. The sequence goes on from NC_031967.2 coordinate 66,634,166, forward strand.
CCTTATTGTCGCCGCAGGTCTTTCATGATGTGGTATGGGACATGTTCATATTTCTGGATTTCATAGATACTTCATAGCTTCTTTTATGCTCTTGTACCAAATCATAGTAAGCCATAGTCAGTTCTAGTTTCTCCAGTATAGGTTTAGTTTTGTTCTCACTTGGTTTTCTGTTCCTGAGTCTCAGCCAAATAAAGGCTCGCTTTTTGTTGTAATGATTCTGTCTCCTCATCTGTGTCCACATGTGGGTCCTTTACACACACTCCACATGGTCCGGGCCCCGCCAACTGTGACAATACTCTGCTTTGGTAAGAAATAAAAGTGGTGCAACAACAAGACAACCTGCAAGGATCATTTGTTCTTTGAACAACCCCCGAGAATTTAATCGCCAAAGGCCATTGCTCTCTGCTTATCCCTGATTTTTCTCTATTTTTAATTTTTTGTGATGTTCAAATCAGTCCTGGAGTCATGAGATGGTACCTGCAGACCAGTCAGACTGTACAAAATTTGCAGGATAGGACAGGAGAGTAAATTCAGACACCAGTCACAAGTTTAGCTGTTTCCATGTTGTATTGTTCCTCCAGGTGAGCTACAGTACTAGCTTGTTTGTGATGTTGTTAGAGAGCTGTAGCCTCACTCCTGTTTTATGTCTTTACTCTGCACGAGGACACATCTGTGTTTCTTGGAATCTTTAGAAATCATAGGGAACATTTGGATCAGGTGAAAAAGCTGAGCTGTGAGTGTCCTTTTGTTGTTAGAGGTCAGTGCAACATGCAGTGTTAAACTGACAGGGACCTTTTGACATGTGTTAGGTATTCTCTTGTTTCAGGTGATATTCAGTCTGACAGATGTCATGCGACCTGATCTGATCTATCAAAGATGAAAACCATAATGATCACTAGGAAATCTTTGTGCTTAGGCTAAGCCAAAATGATATGGAGTTTCGACCCACTCACGCTGTCACCGTCATGGTCAATGTGTCTCCCCAGCTGGCTCAGCATCAAGTTATTGTTTTTCTTGTCTCGCTGTCTCTCTTGTCTCCTGCCCGCTTGGGCAGAACTCATCCTGCCCTCACACCTGGTCTGATTAACCACCTGCAGCTCGTCAACCATGAGTTAATCCTAGTCTCTTACAAATCCTTGCTTGTTTTCTGACAGTCACTTCACTGTTTATAGATATCCTGGACCCTTTCCTGTTTACCTTCCCTGGATTCCTGATTTTGGCAGTGTGGTGTGGTGATGAGTCGAGCAAGAGCATGTTAGGAGAGGGAGTGTGAGTGTCCAAAGAAGAGCATGGAGTGTACACTGGCGTAGTGATGGCCAAATGAAGCTTTCTGAAGCACTGAAGCTTGTATTGAAAAACGGTTCATTACTCGAAGCTTTTCAAGACAGCTTTATTCTTCCTAAAAAATACTGATGGCTTAAGTATTTTTTAGAAAGACTTAGTAAGACTTTTATATAACAGTGTCACAGTACTGGGTCATGAACCCTGTGCCTTGGGTTTATTATTGATCTAATAGTTCTGACTATTATTGTGATTTGTGATTCTTTTGCTTATGTCTGTAGTCTTAGTCCTTGGATTATGGTTTCTGTGTATTATCATCTCTGCTTCATGTTCTCATGTTCCACGTTTTAGTGCCTAGTCGGGGTCATGGTGTTTGTTTCAGTTTCCTGTTTTACGTTGGTAATTCTTGTCCCATGTTTTTGCTTTCAGCGTTGTTTCCCCGTGTGTAATCATGCCTGCATTGACCCTGTGTTTCCTTCCTGTCTTGCATTCCCTAATTACGCCAGCCCTGTGTTTTTCCTTGCCTGTTGTTGCATCCTCCGTGTCAGCGCTGTTTATCCCTCGTCCTTGATTATGACATGGCACGCAATGTATTCCCAATTTAGGTCATCCCTTCTAGTTTGAGTTTTAGTGTTGTTTATAGTACTCATGTGCTGTGTTTTACATTTTACATTAACGCCATCCTCCCTCATGGTTCCAGGGTGCCAGAGAGAGAGAGACAAGAAGATCATACAAAACAGTTTATCAGTGATGCTTCCACAGCTTGTTATAAATACGATTATCATGCTAAGAATGTGGTGTAGGAAACTGGCTGCATTTACTCAAGTCTCAAGTTTACTCAAGTCTGAATAAAGATAACTGAGATCCTAAAATAATTCAGAGAAAACCACAAGCAAAAAGAGGTGGCCTCAACAGCCGCTGTTTATCCGGGGCCTTGAAGTGGAGAGGGTCAGCTGCTTTAGGTACCTGGGCATCTACATCAGTGAGGACCTCACCTGGACACTGAACACCAAAAAGACTCAGCAGCGGCTGTATTTCCTGAGGAGGCTGAGGAAATTTGGCATGTCAGCCATGAACCTCAGCAGGTTCTACAACTGCACTGTGGAGAACACACTGCATCAGCTGCATCACTGCATGGTACAGTAGCACTACTGCTATGGACTGAAAATGCCTGCAGAGAGTGATAACAACTGCGGGAAGAACTCCGCTGACCTCTCTGCAGAGCATCTACCATCGCAGAGTCCAGAGGAGAGCGGCCTCCATCCTCAAAGACCCCACACACACCCTTTGAATATTAAATCTTGAACAATCTAATGACCCCCTTTTAGCAAACACAAGAGAAAAAACACTCCAGCAGAACCAGGGCAATGCTTTCTGATGGGGGTAGCTGTAGCTCAGAAGGAAGAGCAGGCCATCCAGTAGTTTAAAGAATGTTGGTTTAATTTCTTTCCTCTCCAGTCTGCAAAACAAAGTATCCTTGGGCAAGATACTGAACCCTGAGTTATTCCCAAAGTGTTCATTGGAGTCTGAATGTTATGTAGAAAGCTCTTAGATCAAGAAGAAGGTGTTTGAGTTGTGAAACATGTTGTACAGAGTGCTATAAATCGAAAAGCAATAAAATAAAATAGTTAAACTCCCTTTTTGCAAGTGTACTTAAGGAGTCATGAACCTGCAGTCCATTCAGGCTGCAGATTCTCCAGGATGGCACATCTCCAAGTAAAGTCGGACATGGACGTGGACCTTTTGAAAAGTGTGAAGTATCCTGTTATTTCAGCTGACAACTTAAGACTCAGTCTGACAGATGTTATGCTGCCTGTTTTGATCAAAGACTTGCACACAATCATAACAGTCACTTAAATTGCTGCTTTTTATAAAAGCTGCAAATAGCCATATTACACCTTTCACGGTAATACCGGTATAATGTTAGGCAACGATAAGAAAATAAAATATTGTGATAGAATTTGGGTAAAAAGCGCATGCACAGTGCTTTCAGGTCCCAAAGTGAAACGAACACTTCAGCACACAGAGTTAAAAAGTGTCTAAAAAATAAAATGATCAGTATTACTGCTTTACCAGGTGTAACAATTACGTTTGACATCCATTAAAACAGAATTTATTAAATTTAACGGACTTAGAAGTTAGCAGGAAGTTAGCAGAAGTTAGCGCGCTATTTTTGCTAGTTGAGTCATTCCATGAAAATGACACAATTTGAGTCCCTCTCACCTCTTATGGTGTATTTCATCTATTGGGTCACCAAACTTTCTATTTAAACAGCTTTACATATATATTGAAATGTACCCTTTAATACAGTGTAAAAGAACTGAACTAAGTTTTTTAATTTGACACCACCTATTTTGTCATGTCCCTCATGGCCTTGATGAAAGTTTACTTTGAAAATACCAAATAAAACTATTTAAAAAGTCAATCAATTTTGATATCAACCTAAACATCTATTTGTGCTCTTTTGCTGTTAATATTTCTTTTTTTCAAATTTAATTGTTAATTATTCATTAAAAATCACAATTATTCCTGTACCTGACTAAGCCCTCAACCCCGTTACATGAATGATCCCACCCCCATAAATACAATGATGTTATCCAGAATTCCATATACATCAGGCAGTGACATCACTGAAGTCTTTGGGACAACAGGACCACAGAGACAGGCAAGTTGCTCCAATCTTGTCCTTTATTTTAGTCATTTATCTTGTGATATTGTGGCCGTCAACCTCAATGACTCAACACCGTAACATGAAAAAAAGATAGAAAACTATTAGTTATGAAAAAGTTTTTTGTTAGTTTATGAATATATGGTGATTTTGAATTTCATGCATGACATGTGCTCTCTGTCTGGTATTCACTACATTGAGCAGCGGCCAGTTTTGTGCAAAAATCTTAACCCCGTCACACTCAACCCTGTTATGTTTTTGATTGTAACGGGGTTGTGAGATTGTGATGGGGTTCAGATTTTAATACTTTGGTTGCTAAGTTATCCAGTTATTTAAATTAATTATTATTATATTCAATCACCATTCTTATACTGCATGCATGCTGAATGTGATTTATGTTCCATGTTAAGGATGCGAGTAAGATGGCACCAACAACAGCAGCAGAAAGGCAAAGGAAGTATCGGGAACGCCTTAAAGCTGATCCTGAAAGAAGGGAGAGAAACCTGCAGAGTGAGCGTGAGAGATGGAGGCAACTGTCAAGGTGACAGTAAAGAAATCTGTGGAGGGCACACAAGAGGACCTCATTGAGCTCTTCCAGAGCTTTGTAAAGAAATTTAAAATGCATCACTTTAATATCAAGCAGCAGTATGCCTTCTGCCGTGAGCTGAAGAACAACATGTCAGGCTTTGATACATGTTGACTTCTCAGAAAACTACAGCTGTAAACACAGTTCTCAAGTTCAGGCGGTCCACTTTGGGGCTTCAGATCAGCAGGCCACCCGCCATACTGGTGTGTTGTATGTTGGTGGACTCTCAGAGCCTGTGTGCTTTAGCACCATCTCCCCCAGTAGACATGAAGGCCCTTCAGTAATATGGCAGCACCTAAAGCCTGTGCTAGATTACCTTCAAGGCCACCATCCACAAGTGTCTGTGCTGCACTTTTTAAGCGACGGACCCTGTACGCGATACAAACAACGAAGAAACTTCTACCTTTTCACTACAGAACTGGACAGAAGAGGATTCAAGGCTGGTTCTTGGAATTTTTTTGAGGCTAGTCATGGAAAAGGAGCACCAGATGGTGTCGGGGGAGCCTTAAAAAGAGCAGCTGACATGATGGTAGCAAAGGGGCATGACATCCCAGATGCAGAAGAGTTATTCTGGGCCTTTTCTGAAACAAACACAAGTGTGAAACTGTTCTTTGTGAAAAGTGAAGATGTTGAGGAAGCTATGAAGAAAATGCCCAAGCAGATACCAGCTGTTCCTGGAACCATGAGAATTCACAAGGTCATTACTGCAGCTCCAGGAGAACTGATGGTTCGTGATGTAAGCTGCATGTGCACAACACGGAAGCAGTTTAACTGCAAGTGCTTCAACACCAAGTGTTTCACTTTTGGCCAGACGATAGAAACGGCTGTATCACAGACAGGCAGTGGGGGGTACCCAGAAAAAGAAATCCAGTGGGAAAGTCCAGAGCTGATTGGTAAATGGTGTATTCTCAGATATGACGATGATTTGTATCCAGGCATCATTCTAAACATACAAACAACACAAGTCCAGGTCAAATGCATGCATCATATTGGGTCAAACCGATTGTTTTGGCCGCATCAGGATGATATCCTCTGGTACCTGTTTGATAATGTCCTTGAACTCATTCCACCCCCACAGGCTGTGACAAAGCGCCATGTGGAAGTCTTGAAAGAGGTGTGGAACCGACTCACAAGATGAATTCATGAAACAAAAGGCACATTCATGCATATATACAGATACGCACACTGATGCAGGCACACACATGCTAAAACACTCTGACACAGACACAGGCACTGACACAGACAGACACATTGAAATTGTTAACTGATTATTATTGTTATTAGTTCAACCAGTTCCTCAAGTTTAATTGTAAGTTATCGGAGCAAGGATGAGGTGACTTTTAGCATACCTCACGAGGCTCTGTTATGCCTAGACACACACACACACACACACACACACCCACCCTCTCTCTCTCTCACACACACACACGCATTATGTTACATTTGAGCAATTCACTTTACAATGTTTGTTAGTTGTTAATATGCTGTTATGGTTGTTTTTACTTTAGGTTAATAAAACTTAATTCTACTGCAATTTGTATCTGGTGTCCTTCCTATGGTTACAAAGTGAGATATAATGCAAATGGAAAGCCCTATACATTGAATTTAAGAGTAAACAACTGTTTATATGTAAAGCTATATTTGTCTCTTCAACCCTGTTACCATCGTCAACCCTGTTATGCTAGTCTCAACCCCGTCACACCTACATTTTCATATATTACTTTCTTAAAATGTTGAAAAAATAAATTATTGTTTGGGGATTTCTGTCTAAAATATTGAGCACTATCATATTTCTAAACTCAACTAAATTTTTGATGAAAAATGACAAGATTGCTTTCACTCATTAGTTACATTTCAGGGTTTAAAAGAGTAGAAATGTGTGAATTTATGTCAGTTTTCTATGTAAAATTATTGAATTACTACAGGGGACATCTAATTAATGTAAACATATTGAATTCTTTAGAAATACATTTTATGATAATATTCAGAGAGCCTCCAAAGTGTCCATAACGGGGTTGAAGAATTACAGTCACTACATCTTGAAAATATGATCAATAATAAAAGAAAACTAATGCCTGAGATGGGAAAATGCATTTTTCTTATATTTAATTATATCCTTAATGATGTGGGATATACATATAAATAATACATTTTGGTAAAAAATGTGAAAACATCCAAGTCAAATTTTAACCATTCTCATGGAATGACTCAGTTACCTAAACATGATATACCATGTTCTGCCTGAGATATTTCTGAAAAAAATCAAATGTACAGCTCTGCTGTCACTTCCAACATAGATGAAGACAGAAACCAATTCAGCAGTGACATTTGTAGGGTTACTGAAGGTGGGCTAGCTGGTATATATTGATTTGCTACTGGATCGCTAGCAACACAGCTATTTTAGCACAACATAAACAGTGAAGCTGGAGGATGAATGGAAAGTTTTTTCCACTTGATAAAAGTCAAGGTGAGGGTACTTGGTGGTTAGGGACAGATGCAATCGCATGGCACACTGCAGTTATATGTTGCAAAGCACCTCTTTTTAACTTTAGTGGATATTATACATGTTTATGCTCAGGATATGTCAGCCCTCACTGGAAATGCCTTTTGGTTTCAGCAAAGAATTTGCATTTGCACTGTTAAATTTCTATATAGTTTTAATGCAGTTTTGGAGTTATATTTTGTATTTTGTCTTGTGTCAATTATATTGTCAGTTATATCGTTATCACAAATTTTCAAATATATATCATGATAAATATTTTTGGCCATATCGCCCTGCTCTAGCTGCAAACTATTGTTGAGGTGCCTGATATCTTTATTGTCATTAAGTTGGAAAATTATTAAGATTATGGTTTTCTGACCAATGTTATTTTCTAAAAGCAGGCGTTTTTACTAGAAACTACTAGCATTAAAAATAATACTGCTTCCTTATCGTGGTTATTTACTAATATTGGCAGAATGAGATTCTGGACTCTGATTAACTTCTTTATCAGATAATCTATTTCCTTGGCTGTTTATAATTGTTTTACACAACAACTCACACTTGATGAGTTCTGAGAGATTTCAGTCTGCAGGAGGTTTGTTTGAAATCTTACCTGATTAATCTTTATGTTTTCCCTAGATCACAAAACCAACAAAATAGCATTAAAAGCAACAAGATTACCAAAAACTGATGCACCTGTTAGCAATCCAGCGCATCCTCTACTTATTCCATCCTCCTTCCCTCCATCCTCTGTGTCTCCTCCTGTCTGACCTGCAGGTGAGAAACAGGTGTGAGGTGTCAGCTGTCAGGTAGGTGATGAGTGAAGAACAGAACAGAATCCATTTCCTCTTCAAACTGCTGTCAGACATTATCTACTGCACTCTGATCACATCACTCAGACCAGCTGCTTTCTACAAAGTCTCATCAACAACAGCTTTAGAAACAAACATCAACAACCAGGAAGCAGCTTCACCTCTGATCACACACACACTCAACTCTGCTCACTCACCTGGAGGATCAACTCTCAGGTAGGTGGTGTTGATGTGAGTCAAACTATCACTCCCACTCTTGTCAACACTGCAGTCGTATCTTTCACTATCAGCAGTCATCACATTGTTCAGAATCAAAGACACGTCTCCATCCTTCATCTGTCTTTCCTGCAGATCCACCCAGTTCTTAAAAGATGGATGCTGGTAATCTGGAACAAACTGAATGTCCCGGTACAAAAGAACATAATCTTACTCCAGATCCGCTCTGCTCCACTCCACAGCTATGATGTTCTCTAGCATATCAAGATTATCTCTTCACACTTCTGATGACATCACCATAGCAATCAGTCGAGCTCTGAACTGCTCCTGCAGGTAACTTTGCTAAATCCTTAAAATTAAAGGAAAAACGCTCCAAAACACGACAACGAAATACGCTATAGACCCATGATGCCTGGACCTGGTAAAACTACCAAGGAGAAGACTAAGTCAACCACACAAACCAAGTTATCGGTGTTTAGCGGTGAAGCTAGCGCGTCTGAGGCCTGCGCAGCTAACAAGCCAGCCATGATGATTGAACACGGCCCCGCGGATAGTGGTAACATGGAGGAGAGGCTGCAGCGTGCCATACGAGAGGAGTTTGCAGGTATTGAAAACAAACTTGCAAACACGCAAACTGTACTTTGGGACAAGTTGGAGGGTGCAGTGGCCAAGTTTTCCAGCAAGGCAGACGAGGTTGTGGCAGCCATGACTGAAATGCAGAAAAAATTGTCTGAATGTGTGGGGAGAGTAGAGCAGACGGAGAAACGCATTTCAAATGTAGAAGATGAACATGTGGTGATGGGGACCACCATTTCAAGATTAGAGAAAGAAAATAAGGAACTGATGGATAAATTAGTGGATTTGCAAACCAGATCCCGATGCAATAACCTCACCTTGGTCGGAGTTCCAGAGGGAGAAGAGGGCGCGGACACCTGTGGATTCCTGGAAAACTGGATAACGGACGTATTGGAGTTGAACAGATCAAGGAGCCCTCTGGTTATTGAGAGCGCACACCGCATTGGCCTAAAAAGAAAGCCTGAGGAACCTCCAAGAACATTAATTATGTGCTTTCTTAACTATAAAAAGAAAGATGTGGTGCTCAGAGCAGCAAGATCAAAAAAGGATATTTTGTACAAGAACAAAAGGGTGAGATTCTATGAGGACGTCGCCACAGAGGTGCACAAACAAAAGAAGAAGTCTGGAGAGGTACGACAACAACTCTGGAAGATGGGACTGAGAAGTGGCATTGTACCACCAGCTAAACTGATAGTAACATACAAGGAGCAAGTCCACAGATTTAACACGCCAGAAGAAGTCCAAAGTTTCATAAAGAAGATCCAGGAGAAATGAGGAAAATATTATAAGGTCTAGCAATCTGGAGTAATGATTCATTTTGGAAAAGGATATAGTTAACTTCATCAGAGCAAAAGGTAACTAAAAGCAAAGTGGTTTTTGTTGGTTTTGTTTTTTCTACTTCTGTTAATTTATTTGTATTTGTTTATTATTTAATGGGTTTTTTGGTTTTGTTTTTTTCACTTACACGGATAACTGGACAGAAATGAAAGTGATTTTCGTTTTTTTTTTTATTCTATTCCTTCATTTTTCATTTTCATTTATGTTTTTTTTTTCATGTATTTATTTATTTATCTTTCTTTAAAGAAAACAAAAAGAGGTGAATTATTGAGGGGCAGTGGAATATTAGCAAAGCTAAAGGATTCATTAAGGGAATAGGGAGCAAAAGCAGAGCCAGGCATAATGCCATAGTCATTTTAAGCTAGCAGATCTTAAAACTGAGATCTGTATATGGTTAAAGTTGGAAGTAGAACATTTGAATGGGTTACCCAGGAACTGGGTGGGTGGGGTTATAGACCGTTTGTGAACTTTGAAGAGGGATTTATATTATCTGAGGAGGACGAGGACTGAGGACAATGACATTTGATTTGGAATAATGAAGATCTAGGCCTTTAATGGAATGATAAATCTGATGATTTTTTTTTTGTTTGTTTTCTTTTTGTTGTCTGGAGGAGTGTATGTTCATGTAGTATTTAGAGTGCTGGACTGTTTGTAAGTCACTAAAATGTAAACAAAAATAATAAAGATATTGTTGGAAAAGATTATCTCTCCACACCGTTACATATTCCATATGTATGGGGGTAGGACCCCCCTTGGTCGTGGCATGTGGATATTTCTTTAAGACACTGCGGCACGCCTGGCTACACCCCACAGCTTACGTATAAAACAGCTGAGCCTTGTTTCCTCGCTTTGAGAGTGGATCATTTTCCTAAATCAGTGGTCACTCCACGCTTTCCCCACTGAGGACCATGGCCTCAGATTTGGAAGTGCCGATTCTAATTCCCACTGCTTCACACTCAGCTGTGAACCGTTCCGGAGTGAACTGGAGGGCATCACGCAATGAAGCCAACAGAACCACATCATCTGCAAAAAGCAGAGATAAGTTTCTGAGACTACCCAAGGGAAAGCCACTTGGCTACGCCTAGAAATTAGTGGTGGGCAGATTGATCCAAGTCAGCATCAGTATCGGATCAATAGCCTGGGCGCCAGACCCGCTGCTCCTGTGTCAGCGCAAAGCAGGCGCACTTTGCTCCATCTCTCCCCTCTTGTTTTTAGATGTTGAGCTGTAACGTGACATGACTTAGATGCTTTGGGGGTTGTTAAGTTTTTTAAACATTATTTATATTTTCATCAGTTGTTCTTTTTATTTTAATTGTTATTTCTGTATTATAGTTTCTCAACAGTACTTGTTGTAATTTGTTTAATGGTTTGTTTATACCATGTGATACAGAAGCCAGCTGGCAGGGTAAAAACAACGGAGAGCACGTGAGAGATGACGAAGCTGTAAGGCCAAGAAAGTGACAGGAGAAAATCCATCCCAGTCAACCACCCAAACATCAATAACGGGAAACTTATACAGCGCTTACCCATACCCGTCTAACTCCCGCAGGCACAAAGAAATTATGGAGGCTATCACTTATCACCTGGCTAAAGATATGGCTCCCATCAATACTGTGCAAAGCAAGTGATTTAGGAAAATTATCACCCTAGACAAACGCTACACAGTGCCGTCCCACAACTATTTTTCAAATGTTGCACTACCTGCTGTATACACGCAGTGTTGAGCAACGGTGGAGACGGAATTACAAGCAGTACAACATTTTGCGGCAACGGCAAAATGTGAGACATTTATTGTTTTTATATTTATTTATTGTTTTTATGTTCGGTCTCAACTGTTACAAAGGGATGTGCAGTTAATAAGTGCAATAAATATTTATATCGGAAAAGAAAATTGTGAGAGAATCGTGATCTCAATTGTAAGCAAAAAAATCGTGATTCTCATTTTATGCAAAATTGTGCAGCCCTATTTGATGTATTCCTCATATGTATAACCTTTGATCATCATTTATGTCCAGTTGAGAATCAATCTGTGCACTCACATATTAAATGAACTGAAATCAGTAGTGTGATCTACAGTCTTGATATAAGGAATGGGAGAACCGACAACTGTTCCCTCTAAGCTGCGCGCGTGCGCAATTGCGCACTGCTGGCACGGTCTCTGTGCACAAAAAATCTGCGTTGCGCACAAAAAAATCTAACCTGAATTCAAATTAAAATTTAAACTTTAACAGTTCTCTTTTGCAGTGTCAGTCAGTAAGTGACTGGCTGCTCCCGTATGGGATTAGAACGATCCCACCATATCCCATACTCCATCACGCGATTCACATTCGTATATACGCAGCTAATCACCGTCGTTGACAGGCTATGACAGCGTCCTTATGTGCCGACACCGGTGTTTTAACTGGCAAAGCGGCGTGGCTGATGTGGAGTGAAGCCACGTTAATGACAACCTGTACAACCATTGGAGATGTGAGCAGGACAGACGGAACAATTGACGGGAAAAGTGTGGACTTTATACCAGTTTTTAAATTATGTTGATAGGCCACGTAAAACCAGAGTTGTGATAAAAATAAATGCAATGTTTGGTTTTCCTGAATACTATCGTCATTTATATTTAATGCGGGAAGAAACGGTACAAACGGCGTTTTATAAGGAAAATGCTCAAAGTACTCTCCGCCTGTGAGCAAAACCAAAACCAAAACCCTACCCTTTCCTATTGGCTGAAAAATGTACCATGTCGAGGAATTAAAAAATTATATGGCAACGTGGCATCTAGAAATGGGAGAAGTTTTAGGAGTGACGGCAGTGCTTTGAGATGTGAGAGATTTGCGACGTTTAGCACAAATCTTGTGTAGTTAGTGTGTAGTGTAGTTTTGTTGTGTGTGTCAGAACAATGAGGCGGCTGCTGAATGTTACAGGTGTTACAGGAGTGATACATCTCCTGTTGTCAGGCCTGCAGGTATCAGGCTGTTGTTCTCCTTTATCTCATAGTGGACAGAAATTATTTTTTGGAGTGGCACAAATAATTAGTTTGAAATGTTTGTTCAAAAAATGACTAGGCAGCATTTTTAGGTAAATAGCTGAAAGAAACTTTGTTGTTTTGCAAAACTCAGTAACTTTTTTGAAGAAGCAACTACATAATTAATTGCTCAACATTGGTCATTATATACTGTATTTTGCAGACAGAGTTACAGGACTGTCTCCCAGACCACAGACTCATAATACAAGTCAGAGTTTTATTAAATAAATAAATAGATAAATAAAAAAAAATTGTGATTTCAAAATTGGAGTTCAAGTTTTTTTTACTTTCAATAGTGTTAACATACTACACAGTCATGAACAAGATTTTTTAATTTTCATTGTAAGTGGGCTAAAGCAGTTAATTAAAAGTAGTCTAACATAAATATAAATGCTGCAATTTGATTATTTTAATATAATTAATATTTAACACAATTTTAACAATGTAACTGGATTCGATGCTGGCGTGACCACAGTCCACAAGTCTGTTGTTGGTCACAGTGGTCCAAGGGATCGCTCAGGGAGTTTGTGCGTTCACTCAGACACATGAAATATTAGAGGGAACATGGCCGACAACTATTATTGCTGAGTATCCCAGGTCCGATGGAAGTGTATGAAGTCGGTATTGAGAAAATATGAAAAGAACAATTGATAACTCTTTCGTTAAGTTAAGGCCTGATCAGTCCAAAGTTCTGAGCCAGCGCTCTGACACGGAGCCATCAACCTCTCAGTTTTTGTCAAACACTGGTCCGGAGACGGCATCAGAAAATGAGCCACATACGATCGACTCCCAGCCGGAGCCCACTGAAAGTAAAAGTAAGAAAATGTATAAATTTTGAATCAAGTGGCTTGACCAGTTTCCCTGGCTAAGATACAGCCAAGCTGACAATATGATGCACTGCATTTGTTGTCGCGAGTGTGGAAAGACCGGCAACACCGCATTTGTCACTGGTGCTAATACTTTTTGACTTAAAATGCTGAAAAAGCACACAGTATCGAGAAGACACATTATATGCCACGATAAATGCACTGCCCAAATGTCCTCTCTTCCCACTGCCTTTTAGCAGCAGGCAGCAGTAAACAGGTCATCGGAGGAGGCCGAGATGATCATTAAGTTTAACATCGCCTACAATATTGCAAAAGAAGTTCCATTTGCTAAGTTCAAGTCAGAAATAATTCTTCACAAGAAAAATGACTTGGACATAAACCCCCACATACAGCAATGATGTTGCGTGCGCCCAGTTTACAGGCGTCATCGCTGACACACTGAAAAAAACAAGACGTCAGTGGAAATTGTGAACAGTGCATACTTGGCATTCCTGATCGATGGAGACACAAAAGAATGCGTCATTGTGTACGCTCGTATCTTGCAAAAAGGAAGACCAGCAAATATACTGATTGGACACATTGAGGTCGAGCATACCCATGCCCAAGGTAAATAATATGATTAATAATATTATGTCTTGTTACTGCATTAACCATATGTAGCATATTCTTATCATTGAAAATTAGACATAGCAATAATACATGAATATAGAAACTGAAACAGACTGCATTGTAAACTCTTGATCTGATAAGTAATTGTTTTGTTGCTGTTGTTTTGTTTAGGAGTTTATGCTGCCTCAAAGAAAGCATTTGCTGCTCTTGGGGACCAGTGCAGTAACTGGTTGGAGAAAATCATTGCTATGGGGGCTGATGGTGCTGCTGTTAATTTGGGCAGCAAAGGGGGTGTCATAGCCCTTCTGCAGGAGGAGGCAGGTAACCACATTGTGCCATGCCACTGTATGCCTTACAGGTAAGACTAGAAGAAAAGAAATGACTGATACTCTAAAGTCACTGTGGGTTAATTTCTTTTATAGAGAAGATATAACTACATTTAAAAGTTTACTCTCTTTTCAGATTGGAATTGTCAATGTTGTCAGTTCAGAGGGACATTCCAATGATGAGGCAGTTTTATGACCTTCACCATTTAATTTCAGCCCAAAATCAATGAGAGAGCTCAGGGTCATTGGGGGTGACTTGGGAGTAAATGTTCTGGTGCCCAGTGGGGTGAAGGGAACAAGGGTGTTTCAAGGGCCCTGGAGACCTTTCTGAAACCAGGGCAGTTCACTACTGTGTCCCTCCGCATGGGCTATTTGGCAGGTTCCTCTGCCAATGCAGACATTGCAGACCACAAAGATCTATATAGACTACAAAGGTCAGTGCATTATTTCTGAATATTCGTTTTATTTCAGCAAATTACACAATTGTTATTGACTTTAAATTTTTTAAGAATGTAGTTCATTAATGTTCCAGGTGACTAATTTTTATTGTTGTATCATACAGGTTAAGAAATCAAAGATGCCACTTTTGTGGCCTTTTGTCATTTTATTAAAGATGTGTTCAGTGACATTAGTAAGTTTAGCCTCCTACTTCAAAGGAATGATGTCATCCTACCACAGGTAAGTGAGATAAAGTGGGATGTGTAAATCTGAATTATATTTGTATTTGTGGTCATCTTTAATTTGCACAGCACTATTATACCCAAACAGGTCGTTTGCAGCCTGGAACAACTGCTGGTGACCACAAAGGTAATGGTTGCAAGACCCAAGCCTCGTGGAAGACTGTCAGAGTTCCTGACTGATATGAGGCTGCAGAGGAGGCAGTAGGATAAAGAGGGTGAAATGGCAGTCTACAAATTCCAGGTAGGCCTACATATAGCTGTGTCTCGTATTTAAACAGAGAACACTATTTATTATTTTATTTTTTTTTCATATTTGCACAAATATTTCTAATATCAATATTACAATCACTATTTATCGTTTATGCAATACACAGAAAATAACACTCAAAGGAGAGGCATCAACTCTGGCTGAAGATGATGTTGCTGCCACTAAACTTAAAAAGGTAATGGATGCAACAATCAAATCCACTGTGTAAAATCTGAAAGCAAGATTCAGTTGTCTCCTAGTCAAGTGTATTAAATACATATAGATAAGAAATATTTTTATTATTGTGGGATTGGGATTTTATTATTGTTAACAGCAATAACAATAACAGCATTGTTCTGTTTTTATTTTCATTTATTAAAATGTATTTGTTTTGAGACAGCCACAACCAAAGCTGCCAAATGCTTCAACATTTTCAATCACGATGGCTGGCCAGAGAACAAATTTAGTGGACCATGGTGCTGATGATCTTGCTTTTCTCTTGGATCAGTTCTCCACAGATTGGATCATTAAATTTGATTGACATGACATTCACCAATCAGATGAAAGGAAGAAAAATTGGGTCAAAATTTGTACTTTTATCTTAAGTTTTAAGTGCACAGTTTCACACATATGTTTTTGGCTACATCCACACACCAGTCTTTTTTACGCACACACAAATTCTTTTTACAAATACAAAACTGATTTACAAGTTCAAAATATTTATGACCACAGTTTGAGCCCATACTCTTAGAGCCGAATCTTTGACGTGAATGACGCGAGCCAGCTCCTTATTGCGAGCCATGGGGTTTTCTTTTTTCTGTCACCCTCTCTCTCGCACTTTTTTCCTGCTTCGCTTCACACGCGAGCCTTGTGCTTTGCGCTGGGATGAGGGGGGAGGGGTGGTAGTTACACTTGCAGTAGCACAGGAACAGAGCGGGAGGGAGACAGGGAGAAAGAGAGCCAGGGACAACAACGTTACATTAGAAAAGTATAGTAATCATCCACAACTATTTTCAGTTGTTGATGTTAAAGGATTCAGAAAGTGTATTCATGCAGGCCCATGTGACAGAGAATATGCATCTTCTTTATGTTTTCATATTTTAATTTATATTTAAATGTGTTGTGGTTTTCAGTGTTTTGTGTTGTTTCACTTTAAAAGGAAAAAGCGGAAGACTTAAATAGTTAAAAGTAGAAATGTAAATAGTTGTTTTTTGTATTATATGATTTATTACATTTTATGTAGAGGGAATAAATAAAAGTATATTTACGGTGGCCCCACAAACAAAGCACGTACAAATTCCAAAACACGTAAAAAACTCCAAACACGTAAAAACTGCATAGCACAAACAAACTCCGAAGCACGTATTAAGTGCAGTATTAAGTGGACACAGCCCTGAAAATAAAGGTATGAGACCATGTGTACTTGGGGAGTAGAAAGCTGCAGGCTCTTGCTCATGCTTGCCTGGGAAAAAAAAAAAAAAAAAAAAAAATAATAATAAGAGGAAACCATTTCCTGTGGAAAGTTACTGGAATGCTGTTGTTTAGACTAGAATGAGAGAGCTTCTGAAACAAAACTGTAAAGGAATGACATTGAGGAAACATCAACAAATGACTGCAGATTGAAATCAGAAACTGAGCAAATAGTATATCCAGATCTTGAGGAAACCTGCTATGGTGAATTAGAGCACACAATCTGCCTTAGCTCCGTGGCAGAGGTTTTGGCTCTCAAAGACAATACAACTTTCAGGAGGTAAAAGGAGTACCGTATTTTCACGACCATAAGGCGCACTTAAAAGTCTTAGATTTTCTTCAAAAAGTACGGCGCGCCCTATAGTGCAGTGCGCCCTGTGTGTTGTAATGAGGACAAAGTAGAGAACACCATGAGAACGCTAAAGGGTGAAGCGTGGGCGTTGACTTTATCGCACATACCTGTATAAAAGAACAGGTATGTGCGTTATGCAGGACATCGTTGTTTTAACAACCCTGAAAATGGCAAAGAGACACGCTTACGAAGCACAGTTTAAACTGAAGGCCATCAGCAATGCGGAGGAACATGGAAATCGAGCAGCGGCGAGAGAATTTAAGATTAACGAATCGACGGTTCGCAAATGGAGGAAGCTAGAAAACAAGCTCCGGCAGGTCAAGAAAACGCAGCTGAGTTTCCGCGGACATAAGGCGAGGTGGCCCGAGTTGGAGGAAAGACTCGAGCGGTGGATCAAAGAAGCAAAGAACGAGCGGGAGAAGCGTTTCGACGGTCACCATTCGGCTAAAAGCAGTTTCACTAGCTGAAGAGATGAACATTGAACATTTCCAAGGAGGCCCGTCTTGGTGCTTTCGTTTTATGAAACGGTGCCATTTTTCCATCCGGGCCAGGACTACGGTAGCGCAGCAACTTCCAGCGGATTATAAGGAAAAGCTGACCATCTTCCGCTCCTCCTGCAGCAAACACATCGGCGACAAAAACATCCAGCCCAGCCACATCACAAACATGGACGAGGTCCCGCTCACTTTTGACATCCCGGTGAGTCACACTGTGGAGAAGAAGGGGACCAGCACGGTAGCGATACACACAACGGGGTATGAAAAGTCTTCTTTTACTGTTGTGCTTGGCTGCCATGCTAATGCACAGAAACTGCCGCCTATGGTGATTTTTAAGCGAAAGACTTTGCCTAAAGAGAAGTTTCCAGCAGGAATCATCATTAAGGCAAATGAAAAGGGCTGGATGGATGAGGAAATGATGAAAGAGTGGCTGAGGGAGGTGTATGTAAGGAGACCAGGCGGTTTTTTCCACGCATCACCATCGCTCTTAATCTGTGACTATGCGTGCCCATCTCACAGCTGATGTGAAAAAACTAGTGAAACAAATGAACTGTGAGCTTGCTGTCATTCCGGGAGGCCTGACAAAGGAACTCCAACCGCTGGACATCGGTGTGAACCGCCCGTTTAAAGTAAGGCTGCGAGCGGCGTGGGAGCGATGGATGACAGATGGAGACCACAGTTTCACCAAGAGTGGAAGGCAGCGCCGGGCGAGTTACGCCACAATTTGCCAATGGATTGTAGATGCTTGGGCTAACATGTCTGCTGGCACTGTTGTTCAAGCTTTCGCAAAAGCCGGCATCATTTCTGAGGAGCCGCACGGCACGGAAAGTGACTCTGACTGTTAAGGTTGGCTGTGTGGCAGGCAGGCAAGCAGGAGTGGTGGACCCAAAGTGCAGACTCAGACTCAAGGGATGAACTCAAAATACTCAGCTTTATTTGCTGGCACAGGGAAAACATGCGTACAAAGCAAACTAAACTAAACTGGGAAACAACATATACTCACGGGAAACAGAGGGAGATCCACACAGCATGGGGGACAACGCGACAGTGACTCCTCCTTCCTTCTTACATTTGTATTGGCGGTTGCCAAACAACTGAAAGGTGCATTACCGCCACCAACTGGTATGGAGTATGGCCTGGAACGACGCTCAAAAAAAAAAAAAAAAAAAAAATCCTCAAACCCTTTCAAACAGTTTCCCCTCTTTTAAAAACTGAAATAAGGCCTGATAACTTTTACTTCCCGATTCCTTTCGCAACAAATCAACAAGATCCAGTTTGATTTTTAGGTTACTGAGATTTTGAATCAATTGTCTCCTCTCAACCTGATAACTCTGACACTGCAACATGACATGTTCTACAGTTTCCTCTACCCCACAGTAATCACATTTCCCAGTACTATGTTTCCCTATCATGAATAATGTAGCATTCAAGCCAGTATGTCCAAATCTCAGTCTGGATATGATCACCTCCTCCCTCCTAGTCCGTCCTGCATTTCTCATTCCTCCCACCCTCCTTTGAATTTCATACAACCAGCGTCCCGTCCTTTCCTCCTCCCACTGCTTTTGCCATCTTGCTCTCATATCTTGCCTTACCATACTCCTTATCTCTGCTTGGCCAAAACTAACAGCCATGTCAACCACCCCATGTTTTACGGCCTCCTTTGCAACTCTGCCTTTTCATTTGCCCATACTCCACAGTGCGCTGGAACCCATAAAAACACCACTGCAAGTCCCATCATGTGTATCCGGAAAAGTGACTGCTGAATGTCTGCCAAAACATCTGCTCTACTGTCTGAGTGACTATGCTGTAGACTGACCAATGACGAACTGGAATCCGAACAAATGACAGCACGTAACGGCCTCACGTCTTCCACCCACTGAACGGCTAGTAATATCGCAATCATTTCCCCAGTGTATACAGAAAGCCCATCACTAATCCTTTTACCCATTTCCACCGAAAACTCAGGGACCACAACTGCAACACCGATTTGACCGGTCGTGTTCTTTGAGGCGTCTGTATATATTTGAACATAACTATAATACTGATCAATGTAAGCCTGTACTGCATGAGAGTTCAAAGTAAATACCTTATCCTCATTCTTCTTGGTCAACAATGTTAAGTCTACGCTAGCATCAGGAAGTATCCATGGAGGCACTGCTGGTAACAGCACTCTGTGACTAATGTTTAACTGATCCAGATTTAATTCTGTTGCTTGTCTCCCCACAATCCATCCAAAGCTCTTCGTTTCCCTCCTTTCTTTCTCCCAGCAAGGTTTAAGTACGTCATGCGTTGGGTGATCCTGCGCGTTGCCCTGTAAATTAGCCCAATAACTAAGTATGAGCTGCTCCCTTGTCAGTCCTAATGGCATCTCTCCCATCTCCACCAGTAAAGCTGCTGCAACAGTGACTCAAAGAAACATAGGGTTTAAGTACACTGGGAAGTAACGAGGGGAATGAGACACAGAAGGAGGGCACAGCTGGGAGAAATCAGAACTAACGAGACAAGGAAGCAAAGCCAGACACATTAACATAAGACACGCACCTCCAAAGTAAAACAGGAAACATAACACAGAGACGCGAACTTGACAAGGGGATACAGCTGACAGGGGAGACAGAGCAACTAGAGAACATAGACATAAACCATAAGACAGAACTTAAGAAACCAGAGACTAGAAATGATAAATGATAACAAACTCAAAACCTCTGGGTCGACCTAGGCATCCTAACACTGACAGTGAAGAAAGTGAACCTGGAATGTTTGATGGAGATTTAGCGCAGCTGTTCAATTCAGACACAGAGGATGAGGACTTTGATGGGTTTGATTGATGATAAAAATGTGAGTACCAAACTCAGTTTTGCTCCTGCTTTATTTTTAAATATGCACACTTGTATGCTTGTGTGTTGTTGATGATGAAGATTACCGGTAATAGAAATGTGAGTACGGTACCAAACTCAGGTTTGCTCCCGCTTTATTTTTAAATACGCATATGGTACTTGTATGCGCCCTATAATCCAGTGCGCCTTATGTGTGTGTTAAATACAGGAATGGCACACATAACTGAGACTGCGCCTTTTACTACAGTGTGTCTTATGGTCGTGAAAATACGGTAACATATCTATACAGACTTAGCGGACATGACAAATGACAAATGAATGCTCTAACAGAGGAGTCATTACCATAATTTGACAAAAGATGAGATTTGTCACGGCGGGGTACGCCGGTGTGAAGAATGAGGTAGACACAGATGCAGACACAGTGGAGACAAAACGTAGTTTCAAAAATAAAGCGAGCCTTTATTGTGGCTGATTGCAGAAGAAAAACATGAAACTAGGGAAACTAAGGAGACTATGAACACTGTGTTAACAGAAGGCTGTGACACTCAGTGAAAGAACTATGACAAAACTATGAACACTGAGTAAACTAGGAAACACAGTGAAACAATGAGGTAAACCTATGAAAACTGTGGTGAGGTTAACAGACGATTTGACACTAACTGAATGGAAACACACAGAGTAAATACACATAAGGAATGATCAAGGGAAGTAGAATCACATGGGGAAAACAGCTGACAACAATTAACATAATGACAGGATACATGAAACTAAATACAATAAACACAAAGCTCTTTCGAAATAAAACAGGAAACACAAGGAGACACAGATATGACTTGAACTTGACAAACAAAGAAAACTTGGACATGAAACATGGCAGAATGTAACTAGATACACTGAAATGAAACTAGACTAAAAAGAATAACAAACACACCAAGAAACTCCGAATACTGGGTCACATGACCCAGGACCATGACAAGATTAAAACAAAGAGGCAGCAGCCTACAAGATTAGTGAGATGATGGATAAAACAAACAAAATGGAATAGTGGACGTTTGTTAAAACAACCACATGGTGCTTCGCATGAGAGCAGAAACAGACTCAGAGGAACATGAAGGGCCAGTGGGTGACACCCACACATGGAGGAGATGGTGGAGGACTGTGTACTGGTGTCCGAAAAGGGAAGTTTACAACATTGGCGGTCTTTTTGGGGACATGAAAATGGATTCTGCAGACATGAGGAGCTGACAAAAGGACAACAAAAACATGGAAATGGAAACATTGAAATCTTCCTGTGATATAGGACAGACACCAGATAGAAGGAAGCGACACCCTGCAGAGATAAGACGCAAACCAAGTCATAAAATGGCTGTGAAATGAACTGATACCAGAACATGAAGTACCGAGAACCGTTAAAAATCAGACAAGAGATTCCACTGTAACAACGAACATCTGAAAGAAGTGGAGAACAAGTTCTGACATGATTGGAACATCTTATCATTCAGCATTGAAGGCCATTGTAAAAGGCCAATTAAATATTTCATAGGAAAATCGCCACAATCAAAACAATAACAGAGAGTATGGTCCAAAATGACATTGTGTGATAATAAACCCTGGTCCACATGACTGAGATTTTTATTTTAAAATAGTCAATTATTAAAATAGAAAACAACCGACAGGGGCATAAATAGTAAATGGCCTGTATTTGTATAGCGCTTTACTTGGTCCTTAAGGACCCCAAAGCGCTTTACACATTCAGTCATCCACCCATTCACACACCCATTCACACACTGGTGATGGCAAGCTACATTGTAGCGACAGCCGCCCTAGGGCGCACTGACAGATGGCATATGCTTGGATGTGATACTGCAAAAAGAACAAAAACAAAATAAAGAAAACCCATTGGGTCATTGTGTTGAACATTGTTAAATTCAAATTCAAATGTGTCATTACACTAAGAGGATCAATATGAGTCAAAATATAAGCAGATTTTGCATGAGGTACATGACTAGGGATGGGTATTGATAAGATTTTAACGATTCCGATTCCATTATCAATTCTGTTTAACGATTCAATTCTTTATCGATTCTCTTATCGATTCTTACTTTTAAAAAGAGGAGAACACACAGGTTGATTAGCTTTGAACTTTGTTTTATATCTTATCTTTGAACAAGACAGAAATGTAGGAATAGCATAACCTTACAAACCTAACAGTGAGATCTTAAGCGATCCACAATGGGGTGCCACGAGGACCCCAGAAAAAAAAAGTTGTAAATGTAAAATAATAATAAAATAAATATTCTGTTATAGCAATAACAAAGTATAACATAAATTATTCAGTGGCAATTACACAAGAAAGTCCAGTAACATTCACACTCTCCTTTTTAAAAGTATATATGAGCTGGGCACTCAAAAATAAAACTATATCAGCCAGCAAAAAATACAATCAACTCAAGTCCAATGGAACTGTGCACTTTGCAATTCTGCATCCATCAACTATGGAGAATTAAAGATTCTTTTGCAGAAATATAAGCATATCTTCTTTTTCAGGAAGGATACGTGATCTTTCTGGACTTATGGTCTCTCCAGCTGTGGAGAACACCCTCTCAGACGGGGTGGAGGATGCCTGCACACATAGAAACCTTTCAGCCAGTGCTGACAGCAGGGGCAGAGTCTCTCTCTTGCTCCACCACCATAGGGCGGCGTTATCCTTGCAGTGGATGGGGGTTAGGCTTCTATACAGCTGGATCTCCTGATCCACTCTCTGGGTCAGGGAAAGAATCGGCTGCCGTTGTTGGAATGACTGCAGCTCGTTGTCCTCTTCTTCAAAGAGTTCCTCCAAGGCCGTTTTTTTTTTTTTTTTGCTTTACTGGTGGCACCTGAAATTAAATGGACATGATAAAAAATTTAGCAAAAAATAGACAATCCATGACATTTAAATTATCATCACAATGAACTAAACTTACATAGTCTTCTTCATCCTCATCTTCGAACAACTCTCCCTGTGTGTGTCCTGGCTCCAGGTGCTTGAGTAGAAAGTGGCAAATAAACAAACAAATCAAACTAAGTACCACAGATCCTTAGATGAAAGGTCTCACTCCCACAATGGAAATGTGCTACAGTGAAAGACACCGTCATATTGAAATACCTCATCTGCTCCTGCCTCTGTCTTTGCTGCAATTGCTGCTTCCCTGATCCTGTGCCAGACTTCATCCTTATCCACTTTGGATTTAAATCGGGGGTCCAAGATGGTGGCCTCCTCCAGGAAGCTCTTGATATCAGCGTCCTTAAATTTTTAAGAGGGAGGAAAATGTGACATCATGACAGTCCTTCAGTATTTATAACTGTTATTTTATTTATGATAAATAAATCATCAATTGTACCTGGTATCGTTTGGAAAGATCTTTCCAAATGTTCTCCTTTATGCTCCTTGTGAAGGCAGAGTCATCTTCTTGTACGGTGTAGTGTTGCTGTAGCTTTTGCAGGATGGGCAAAATCTCACCACAGGTTGGACTTTTGTCACTGGACACTGCTAGTGTGGAGATGTAGTGCTTCCGCATGAGTACCACAAACTCCTCTGCTTTTCTTAAGTCATCATTGCCCATTTTAGCCAGTCTGCAATATTAACAAAGCAAAAATACAACAGATATGTTGCATAAAACAAACAAAAATAAAACCTGAGTCCAAATTAAGCCATGTTATCATTATTTTTCAACACCACTCACCTTTCCTTTTCTATGGACTTTCTTATCCGTGGATCGATGGCTGCAGCCTGGATGGCAGGAAACTGCTCGCAGAATCTCTCCATCATCAAATACAAAGAGTTCCATCTGGTCTTTACATCTAGGAGCAGCATATGCTTGGGCAGCTCTGAGGGGTAACACGTTCACAACTTAAATGCTAATGTAAGGTCCCATATGGTCCCACATATCTTAGTTTATAAATTTAATTTGATCATGATCTAATGATTATAATATATACATATACACACAATCTTAAAAAAATATTTAATATGCTTACTGAGCAACTCTTGCTTCTCCTTCAGGACCACTTTTGCCATGTGGGACCTCTTCATCCATACAATCACAGAGCGAATTCTTGCCACCCAGTTGGAAATGGCAGGACAGTTGTAGAGCTTCTGAGCTCCAAGGTTCAGGGTGTGTGCAAAGCATGGGAACTTGAGAATTTGCAGCTTTTTGACAGCCACATCCATGTTGGCCACATTATCAACAGTGGCTGCCACAACCTTGTCTTTGATACCATATTCCTCCAAGATCTCATCAATCTCCTCTGCTACAGCTGTCCCTGTCTGTGCCTGGTACACTGGTTTGGTTTTGAGGACTTTTTCATGAGTCTGGCCATTCCTGACATAATGCAGCGTTACTGTGAGGTAATGATCTTGAGTAAAACTTGTCCATCCATCTGCAGTGAAGGCTGCCTTCAACACATGTTTCAGCTGAGAAATCAGATTTGCCTTTTCGACTGCATACCAAGCAGGGATCAAGTGGTTGGTTAAACTGTCTCTGTTTGGGGCTTTGTACTTAGGGTTCAGAGCCTTTATCATTTCTCTAAAAGATATAGAAATGGAAACGGATGAAACATCTGGTAAGAGGAGAACATGCAACTTTGACATTCCCTGACAATTAAACATTAAACATTAAACATCCCTACAATTAAACATTCACTTACCGAAACTCGGGGGCATCTACTGTGGCAAAAGGGTGCAAGCCTTTTACAACAAATTTAGTCACAGCTCGTTGACATTAGTCTATCCTGGCCTGTGTCATTTTACTTTTCCCTGCCTCTGTGAAAGGAGAAGCCACCCGTAGACTGCAGCGAGAACTGCCAGCATCTGAGCCAGACAGACTCTGTCTGTCTGTCTCGTCATGGTTATCTAAATGCAACGCACAGTAATAGCAGGTTTTGTAATAAGGTAAATCGCGCTAACATAATATATAATGCTGGTTGATTAGTTACGTGCAGTATTAACGGGAGAGGACATGGAAAGGCTACCGCTGCTGCTGGGTTGAGCTTCGCTAGTGGAGCGGAGCGGATCAAAAACACGACATTCTTTGAAAGCAATCGTGTGTTTTTTGAGCAAATGCTTTTGCATATTCGTAGTGTTTCCTCCCTTTGATGAAATCTCTACTTTGCAAGTATTGCACGTTGCCCTGTTGTCATCCTTTCTCATAAAGTGTAACCAGACTTTTGAGCGTTTGTGCCGCTCAGGCGCCATTTTTCCTACTGGTTAAAATACGCTACTCAACGTGATGACGTCATTCGGGGCGACTGGAATCGATAAGGGAATCGTTTTTAAAAATGGCAAACGATTCCAAGGAATTGAAACAGTGGGAATCGGTTCTCAACAAGAACCGGTTTTCGATACCCATCCCTATACATGACTGTTAAATTGTCTGTCCTGAGCTTTTGTTTCCTATAGCACCCACTTGGCCACACCACCAATTTTCCGCCGCCAAAAGAGGGTAATTGCAAATGTCCGTGGGAAGAATATCACGAAAATGGGAAAGGTAAGCCCCGATGGGGGTGATAACACTATGAATGGTCATATTCCTAAACTGTGATACCTAGCATAAAATTCTCCAAAATTTAGAGACAGTAGAAACAGAATGGAGTTCTTGATAAACATAATTTAGCAAACCCCATAGGGATAGAGGTTTTGCATCTATAATATTTTGAAGTTACACTCAATATAATTTTGACCATGTTGATTATGTCTATTCCAGTGTGCAGAGATTGGCTAATCTGACCAGGAAATGCAATAAACAGGACGGTCAGAACAGTCGGTGTTAAAGTCACCTTTGACAGTCCAGACTAGGATGCTGTTCGACAACCTCAGGGTGAAAAAGGGTTGGTGTGACCAAGGTGTGGTTTGGCTTGTTGTATGTAGATTTCAAAATGATACAGCTCCAGACGGGCCAGTTACCAGGGCATGGAAGGATGATGGGCATTATTAAATGAAGAGAAGGAATTATCTAGAGTTGAAGATCCTCTGGGTGAGGACAAAATAAAAGGCACTCAGTCTTCTGAAGGTCATAAGCTTCGTTCAGTGTGACTGTCTGGAATGATATATTGTACGAAATGACTTAAGAGTGCAGAGGGCTAACTGCAAACATGCTTACTAGTGATGTTCGATTCATGAACAAATCGTTCAATACTCGAGAATCACTTTACTGACTCGTGAATCATGATTCATAAGCGCAACTGACTCACTGACTCATCCCTGTTGCTGTTAGCAAACTAATTCCATTAGTAGAAATATATCTAGCTTATAATTAAAATTGTGGGGGGAAAATAACAGCCAGTTTATTAACAAAAACATTTCTGCTCTGAACTGGAAGAAAAAACCCTGAGTAGAAGCTCACATCAAGACAATAGCTCCTCGGTTCACAGTAGCATCGCTCAGCTAGCATGCTAACAGCACATTTGAGGTACTCACCTCCTCCCTTGCTGTGCTGAATCATAGCATAAGCGAATCACTCAGGACTCACTAACCCCTTTCTCCTGGCTCACAGCTTCTTCTTCTTCTTGGTTGGCAACCATGTTAAGGCACTTTACCGACCCTGGCTCACAGCTCAGTGGACATTTAGATGAGAAAATACATATTTGACCCATTTAAGAAAAATACCTATAAAATAAAAATAAATAAATGTTTCCTTTAGAATTGTTTTGCTTTGAGGACTTCCAATTATGGCATTTACTGGGTAGATGTGTTTTAGGTCCGCTCCGCTACACGGCTCAGCATTTACCTAACGAACCTACTTCTTGGAGATTATGATTTCCACTTTTGGATGTCTTTTGCCTTTGTCGACTACTGAAGATTTAAAGAATGTCAAAGTCAAAGGGAAGCAAGAACGCGACCGAGAAACCTCGAGACCTGCGGCGCCTTTAACTGCAGCCGAGATTAGCTTAATGCTCGAGGAGCATAGAGGTGCATTGCTAGTGGACTTTAAGTCATCCTTTCAGGACTTGTCCTCTAAGTTAGACAGTGTGCAGTCTGCAGTGCAGGACCACAGTCAACGCATTAATTCTTTGGAATCGACATACACTGAATTTGACCAGTTAAAGTCCGAATGCTCTACGCTTCGCAAAGACAACAACTGGCTAAAATCCAAGGTGGCAGACTTGGAAGGTTGCAGCAGAAGGCAGAATATACGACTTGTGGGACTACCTGAGGACATTGAAGGCCCACGCACGACAGCTTTCTTTTCTCAGCTCCTCATCAATGTTTTCGGAGCGCAGGTGCTTCCCTCACCGCCCTAGCTGGACAGGGCGCACCGGAGTCCAGTTCCGAAGTCGACGAAACCACGGCTGGTTATTCTGCGATTTCACCGGTACCAAATAAAAGACCTTGTAATCCGTGAAGCTCGTAAGATAAGCGAGCTCAGCTACAACGGCCATAGCGGGGATTTAAACCTGCGCTCCTCTTCCCGGCTAACCTGCGCATCGTTCTGCCCACAGGGGAGAAAAAGTGGTTTACGTCTGCTTCGGAAGCCGATACGTTCGTGCAGGGCTTGGGGAACGAGGCTGAAGCTCAAAGGCCACAGTGACTGACAGCTGCAAGTAAAGTGTCTTGAATCCTTGTTGACTTACAGGCAATCAGACGATTACAGAGAAGGCAGGCAAGCACTGTATATTTCTGTTATTTCATGGTATACTAGTTGTCACCGTTTCAACACCTGGTTCTTATGTTTCTTTTGTGATATTTTGAATTAATGTTCACTGATCCCTAGAAAGTTCGATTTATACTGGGATATACACTTAGTACTTCTAAGTTAAGGTTATATGGAGTTTCTATGTAGCAGGAGTTTGGGCTAGGAGGTTGAAGTTGTTGGGAATAAACTGCGGTCACCTTAGTTCAGAAATGGGACCTAGTGGGTGGGGTGGGGGGAACTATTGCCCACGGATGTGTTTGTTACACCTTGAGTTATAGTTCCTGTGTTTGTTTGCTTTGGTTGTATGTGGGTTTGTTGTTGTTTTTTTTTTGTTGTTGTTTTTTTTTGGGGGGGGGTCAGTAAAACATATTTATGGCTAGTTATAGCACTAACAATAGTACAATTAGATTTCTGTCTTGGAATGTGAAAAGCTTGAACAGTCCGGTAAAGAGATCTCGGGTTCTCAGTCACTTAAAACATCTCCATGCAGATGTAGTTTTTCTCCAGGAGACTCATTTGCGAGTCAAAGATCATAAAAGACTTAAACCTCCATGGATAGGTCATATGTTTCACTCAAACTTTGATATTAGAGCCAGAGGAGTGGCAATTTTAATTAGGAATAAAATAAATTTTTCTCTCACTAAATTGATTGCTGACAAAAATGGACGATATCTAATTGCAGGCACACACAGGTGTCTGAGCAGTGCACACAGACTGGGGGAGGGTCAGACCAGCCAATGATTGGTCGCTCAGTGGATCTAACAAACACACTCTAAAGGACAAGGTCCTGCCCCCACACCATTTATATATTACATATACATACATACATATTAATTAAACTTATATTTACATGCTTTTTATCAGCATGATCCTCAGGCTTCTTGGTGTTGCCTTGAGGCTCAATCTTTCTCCTCCTCACTCCCAGCACTGTTATTTTAATCCCTTCCTGTTTCCCTGTTACAATTCACAGACAACCCTGTTCTAATTGGCTCTCTAAAAATATGGTATCAATTCTGGCGTCACTTCAATTCAGTCTCTGCTTCTGCTCTGACCCCAATCTGCAACAACCACCACTTCCCCCTGCCCTTGGTGGACTCCTTCCGTATATGGGCAAGAAAGGGTATCAAATGTTTTTATGACTTCTTCAAAGATAACATTTTTCTCAGCTTTAGTGACCTTTGTTCTTTGTGTGATGTGCCCTCCCAGATAGCAAGACGACATTGAATCTATGTTGATTTTTCATCCGAACCGTCGTATATGGTCGGGGTTGAAATGCCAATGTTGTAACAACATTGAAATACTGTGGTAAACCGACGGTCTTACTATAGGGACGTTGTAACGATGTTGATTTACCGTTGTTTTTTTGTCATTGATATTTGATCTATTTATAGTCGACCAGGTGACAACAACAACGTCGAGAAAACGTCTATTTATAGTTGACGATCATTCGGCTCCGGTCACCATCAAAAACCATCGATTTGTAGTTGAGCATTAAATTGCATTGCAACTGATCAGGTATAAAGTACCAGAGAAAGTAGATTTATTGTTCTTGTTATCAATGACTTGGTCTAGTTCACCAGCTTTAAAAAAATCGTGTCTACGTGCAATTTATGTATAGTTGACCGAAATTAAAGCAGCGATCACTTGGACTATTCCGCAGCACCCCTCTCACATTGGTACATCCCCCCAGGTATTCATCCGGTTGTTCAGTCTGACGTCACTAGCCGTGTCTGGGCCTAAACTCTGCTGCAGGCAGTGTTGCCAACTTAGCGACTTTGTCGCTATATTTAGCGAGTTTTCAGACCCCTTAGCGACTTTTTTTTCTAAAAAGCGACTAGCGACAAATCTGGCGACTTTTTCTGGTGTTATTGGAGACATATTTATGACGACTTTTTGACGTGAAAACGCGTATCGCTCTTACTCTCAACAAGCAGCGGTGCTGCCGTGGGCACCTCACCCGTGCCAAAGCGCTCACAGGCGGAGGACAGTCTTCCCCCAGCAAATGAATCGCGCATGACCGATGCCGCTGCTCCCGCACTGACTGTAACGCAGTCAGTTCTTCTTTTACTGTTATGCTGTTTTGTGGATCACAAAGTTTAAAACTACTTATAAACACACACACAAAGTAACTCCCTCAGAGTGCCAATCTCGGGTCACTTTTGCCGGTCCAAGCCCGGATAAAGGAGCAGGGTTGGAATTGTGACATTAAAAAACAATAATTACTAAAAGAAATTTAATTTGTAGTTCTAAATAAATTCTAACTGCATTTAGGACGTTTTTTACTCACTTTATGTCTCTTCCACCATGTTATTTCTCTCTCCAACAACTAGGTTACAATTACATTAGCGACCAATTATGCAAATTAGGCGATGACGTCATTTAGGGACTTCTAGCGACTTTTAGGACAGCCAATAGCGATTTTCCTTACTGAGGAGTTGGCAACACTGGCTGCAGGTCCATATATCAAATGATCACTGAGGCATTACTGAGAGTTAAAACACTGTCTAAAGTCTTTCATCTTTAATAAAATGATCAGCGTTCTTCTCTACCAGGTGTAACAATTGAGTTTAACATCCAGGCATCCATGAAAACGGAATTTATGACATTTAACGGAGTTAGAAGTTAGCAGGAAGTTAGCTCGCTAGCTTCCATCTAAATACAATATAGCATGTCCTGACTGCAGGGGTTTAGAAACAAATTCAAACGTACAGCTCTGCTATCACTTCCAACATAAATGAAGACAGAAAACTAAACAGCAGTGACGTTTGTAGGGTTACTGAAGTTTGGCTAGCTGGTATATAATGATGAGCTATGTTAGCATAATATAAACAAGCTAACTTTTTTTCCACTCGATAAAAGTTAACGTGAGTGTTCTCAGTGGTCAGGAACAAATGTAATCGCATGGCAGGATGCTGTAAACGGACCAAACTTCAGCCAGGAGAACAAGTGAGATAATCCATCCACAATACGAGGTTAGTCATTCATATACTGCTGCATGGGCTGTGCTGTAGTTACATCGTAAGGTTTTAAAAACTGATCTTAAATAAATGATTAGCGGTAATAAAAGCCGAGGGAGGTCAACAGTGATCACTGACTGTTTTTAGGATCTTTTTGAGATTAAACAGAAGAAAATACAAAGCATTAAACATGTTAACAGCACAAAAGCCATATTAAACGCAGACTGCTTTAGGCCCGGAAGTAGGATTCGTCATGTCATCACTGAACAACCGGATTGTCTTCTACAGTAGAGCGGGACATTTGATTTACTCTCAGCGGAATTGACCGGAGGAGGCATCAGTTCATGCACTGCACTGGCCTGCACCACGATTAGTATAAGGTAAGAATGAATGATTTTTTTTTCCTACTCGTTATTTCCATGTTTGCATTTGAATAACAGTAAAAAAAACTCGTTAATGTTGTACATTAACGAGTTTTTTACTGTTATTTACGAGCCAGAAATTGTGTCTACTTCTTACAATCCGGCAACAAATAAACTGCACTGCGAACAAAGTATATCAACAAAGAAAACATTTTCGTTTCATAATTTCTTCGTTATATTCCCTTACAAAGCTAGCTTTAACGCTTCGAGGTTTCCTTTGTTCTTGCCGTGGCCTCGGCGCTTGACCCAGACTTTCGCTCTGTAGTTGCTTAGTACTACAAAAAATTCTAAATCTGTGATATATGATTGATAAACGTAAAGTTAACTGTATAAACGTGTTCAATGACTTTGTTACTTTTGATGATTGGAGAGCACTCGTTTCAATTCACACACGAAAACTTTAGACTCAGTGTGAATGCTCACGCAGCATGCCCACGTGACTGTACGTTGCACGCGTACATGACTTTCCGTTTGTGCCTTGTATAATGAATAAGGCTACGTCCACACGTACCAGCGTATTTTTGAAACCGCTGATTTTTCTATGCGTTTGCACCTTTTGTCCACACGTAAT
Organism: Oreochromis niloticus; assembly: GCF_001858045.2. Classification (NCBI taxonomy): domain Eukaryota; kingdom Metazoa; phylum Chordata; class Actinopteri; order Cichliformes; family Cichlidae; genus Oreochromis; species Oreochromis niloticus. The sequence continues at coordinate 66,666,105 of NC_031967.2, forward strand.
TTATGTCTGACCATACATTGTGTTTGTATTTCCAGGCACATTTCACAAAGCAGAACGCAGTCTTCAGAGATATCCACGTGAACACTGTGATCTGACCTTCAGTCCGAAGAAGAAACCCAGACCAGTCTTAAAAGAAAGCACAAGTAAAACCCTTTTATTCACAAACATATCTTTGATTGTTAAGAATTTATGCTCTTGTCTTTTATACATATCTGTGGTGCTTGCATACTGCAATATCACCACATAATATAGTCCAAAAAGTGGAAGTTTGTAAACTTTTTAAAAATGCAAAGCCGTGTACACTTGTGCACTTCAAAAATTCATTGTATACTGTACCTTCTTGCACGTCTCTGTTTCCTGTGTGTGTTGTTAGAAATCAAACTAACTTTAGGAAACAATATGCCAAAAGCATATTTACAATTACTTAAGACCGTTTTTAATTTCTTTTCTTTAGACCAAATCCCCTGTACACATATACGGACTCAGAGGATGAGCAGCCTACAAAAAAACGGTTTCCCCAGGCCCCTCGAGTGAAAATACCAGGTAATATAATACTGTCTAGTGTCTGTGTACATATCTGTGTCTGACACAAGGAAACTTTTTTGACAAGTTGTCTGTATTCTTAAATACTTAAAAAATTATCTTTTTCTAAACAGCCCTCACCACTCCGCAGTCTGCCCCCCAGCCCACTGATAGCAACCATCATAATGCCACACCCAGCTTCCGGCACCTTTCGCCACTCCGGCACAAACCAACACAGCTTTGCGATCTCGCCAGCATGCAGTCTGATGTCTTCCCTATAGATGGTATGCTTTTAAAAAAGCTTTAAAGCTGCATCACAATGTCATTGTACTCTTATCTAAAAAAAACCCAATTTATACTCCTGAATGTCATCTTGTTGTGATTTTTTTTTTTTTTTTTTTTTCTGTAGATTCCAGAGACTCTGTGAGGCCACTATTACAAGGCAAGTTTGAAAATCTTGGAATTTCACAGTTTACACGGTATAACAAATATATGTGACAGGCAAAAACTAATAAACACTTTTAGCAGTTACAAGAACTAACAAATGAATATCCAACAAAAGGGAATAGAAATACATTGTACTGCCAATACTTTGGTTTATTCTTTGTATGACTTGAAAATCAGGCTTTAGGGAAAACTAAATGACATGTTTCTATCATCAATTACATGAAGTAAACACACAAGCACTTGCATACACATTTAAGACATGAGACACGCTAATTCCATCTCATAAAATGTGTCTATAGGTGAGACGCTTTGCGTTGATTGGTGCTGCTGGACCACACTGGAGGTGCAAGTCCGCCGTGTAATGGTTTATGCCATTACAAAGGAGCTGGCCTCTGTACTCAACTGGGCAGGGGAAAAAACCAAGGACCAGACAAAGCAAAAAAGGGCATTTAAAGAGACAGCGCTGTGCAGATGCATATTTGGTAAGTTTTAACATTTATTGTAGTTTTATGAGCCTAAAGTGAACAATAAAGGGATCAATTGATGTGCTGGGTGCGTTTCACATTTCCTATGTCTGGTTTTTGCTATATTACTTTGTCTTTCTTAATAACAAGACTTTCATGTCCGGTTAATCTGGAGATGGAGTCTTTGGTCTTCGGCTTGTTTTGTCCTCAGGTTGTACACTTTGTACAGCCTGAGGGCCCCATGTTTCTTTTTTTTTTTTTAAAGGATACACGGCACACCATGCTAAGACATATCACATTTTCAGCTTATAGCTCTTTGGGAATCAAATGCAGCAGTTTGCTGATTTCCGCCTGGTGACTTTCATGTTTATCAGCCTAGGAGTTTACATACTTTCTCCCTGCTGAAGACAATTAACAAGAGCTTATTCATGTGCTCTAATTCCCTTTTTTTGTCTTTGTTTTTTTTTGTGTGTGTCTATTTTTGTCCTAGATGGCCTGGCGCAGCAGGTAGGGGCGAACTCTATGTCTGAGTTGGTCTTTGCTCAAGCAGTCCAGAAATGGCTCAGATATGCTCCAGATCGTACGGGTGGCGCGCAGGACGCACATCATCCATCCCCATCCCGGAGTAAATAATAAAAAGTGACGTGAAACATAGAAATGTAAATAGGAAACTTTGTCTTTTAATAAAGTATTTTGCAAATGATACATGTCTATTGACCTTTTTTGTTTTTTTGTTTGTTTTTTCAATAAAAAGCAACTGTGCGAAAGAGGTGGAAAATCAACACCATAGCTCAACAGTGTTTCAATATCAGAATCTGACATTGTTTCAATGTCAACAGTGTTAGAAAATATAACGTCGAATCAATGTCAGGTTTCAACATTGATTCAACATCAAAACCTGACGTTGTTTCAACGTTAAAAATGGGTGCAAGAGTGATGTTGGGTCAACGTCACACTTCAACGTTGCTTCAATGACGTCGCCTGATATTGACTCAACATTGTTTCAATGTTTCCTTGCTATCTGGGCTCGTATAATTTGTTCCGCTACTTTCAAATAAGACACTGTGCATCTTCTATCTTGCCAGAGTTTCCAAGTCAGCCTCTCAAGCCTTGGTGGGAAGACTTATTCCAGTTGAAGCCTCACAGTAAGGCTCTAATATCACAAATATATACCTAAATTATGGCGTCGGGCAATTACTCAACCAAGAAAATTGCCTCGAGTCAGGAACAGGAACTGGGTCTTCAGTTTGTTGAAGATTACTGGGACAAAGTAATTGACAGAATTCATTCCTCAGTCTCATGTGCAAGACTCTCCCTTATTCAGTTTAAGACGGTATACAGATTACACTTCTCGAGATCTAGACTATCTAAAATATACCCAAGCATACTTGACCTGTGCAACAGATGCAACACCTCCCCCTGTGATTTAACCCATATGTTTTTTGCCTGCCCGTCACTTCAATTATACTGGACTTTTTACTTTGAAGTGCTCTCTCATGTTTTGAGCGTTACTCTAAAACCATGCCCACTAGTTGCCATTTTTGGTGTTTCTGAGGACGCCACCCTGAACCTTAGTCGTAAGAAACTGGATATTATCATTTTCACTTCACTGTTGGCACGACTTCGAATTTTGCTGTCTTGGGAAGCTCCTCAACCTCCTGCCCGATCACGTTGGCTGGAAGATGTTATGTTCTTTTTAAAAATGGAGAAAATGAAATTCAGACTCAGAGGAAATGTTAATAAGTTCTCGCAGATGTGGCAGCCTTTTATTTTTTACTTTAACTCATTGAAAAAACTTACAACAGACTAATCTTTTATACCATAGGGTTCTCTTTTGTTATGGTTTTGGGAGGAAGTTGATTTTTTATTTTTATTTTTTTGTGGGTTTTTTGTGTTGTTGTTGTTGTTGCTTCCTGTGCGTGGGTTGCTGTTCTTTGTTTTTCTTCCTTTTTTTTCCTTTTCTTTTTTCTGTTTTATTGTTATCATCCGAATTCTAGTGGCCTAATCTGTTTTGATATATGTCTTTATATCGGTTGGTACTTGCTGTATTGGGCCTGTTATGTCAAATTATATGTGCAAAACTTTATAAATAAAGAGGGGAAAAAATAACTGTTTTGCTCTTTTTTGCTCTAAAGAAAATAGTTGTTTTCTTTTACAATCATTCATCTTAGCAGTAGGATTTACATTAAAAGATAAACAAATTAAGTTTGAGTGAAAATATACATTTTTGCACTCTCTGGTCAACTGACTCAGTGACTCAAATGACTCAAGAAATCCGATTCACTTTGGTGAGTGGCTCATTAAAACTCGATTCAGTAAAAAGAATCGAATTTACCATCACTAATGCTTACACATATTATTATGATTATAATTAGACTAATTCTGTAGGTCAGTGAGTCCCAAGCATGATATTCTAAACAAACTTTGAATCACTAGAGGAACAATGGATAATAACATTAGATTATCAAGTCTAGGCAGAGAGGTGTTTGGGTTTCTGTCTCGTACAGAGAAAGGCACAGACACCAGACGAGGTCGCTGAGATATGAGGATCCTTTACAGCAGAGACAGACAGAGAGACTGCCAAGACAGCAATTGGGGTCAAGGGTCATGCTGTTTGGGCTCCAGCTAGTCATGAGAAGATGGATCAGAGAACCACAACAATAACTGGGGGTTAGCGGAAATCCAGAAGCACCAGACCAAGGACGGTCTGGCTAAGAAAGGGGGACTCAGCTGAGACCCCCCAAAAAACATAGATCTTTTAACATAGGGGCAGAATAAATCCCCTGATCTATGCAAGAACTGAAGGGTAGTCTAACCCCTGACGTTGAAGAAAGAAGAGGAGAAGAGCGCAGAGAATCACCCATTATTTGTTTAACTGTAAAGAAGGTCAAAAGCCCCTCAGACAGAGGTTCTAGTCTGAGCACAAAGGTGAAGGCAGGAAACAACCAGAATGGGGATCGTTGAAGCTGAAAGTAATGTGAGATCTGAGAATGATAGCTTTAGTGATACTCTGTAACTTTTATGTTATGACAATTGCCCAAACACAACAGTCATCCCATATATGGTCCACCCGTCAAAGGGAGATAGAGGGCCAAAGAGAGAAAGAAGCATAGAGAACTGACACCTAGTGGGTAAAAAGGGTGTGTGTGTAATATCTGGAGAGATGTGCTGCACTTTCATTCCCAGCAACAAGACCCCATGTGGTTCTGTAACTAGAGCCCTGGGAAGATTCAGAACATAATTTAAGAAAGTAATAAATTGGAATTGATAATCTGTTGGAGGAGTGGATGACATCTGTCCATGGGCAATGAAAGGGGTGTATTATGTCCATTAGGGTTTCCTTATTCGTTTTTACAGCTAGTTGGGTACAAAAGACAACAGAATGCTCCAAGATGCTAGCGCGGTGTTGAGCTTTTGTTACCTAGTGGCTCCACAAGCCAGGAAGTACCAATGACTGGATTTGGTGTGTGGCAGTAACAGGTAAATTAACTTTTTTTAAATTATTTGAATATATATGAGTGCTTGTGTATAAATACACAAACAGTACTCACATGCTTTCAATAATGTGTAATTTAAGTGATCTAGGTGATCTCTGTTTTGGAAGTTCAGTTAACGCTAGAAATGTGTTTTCGAGTTTGTACATGCTTTGTTTTTATGTGCTTTGGAGTCAGGGGTCTTAAACTCGCGGCCCGCTGGCCATTTGCAGCCCATTGCACCTCTACTTGCATATTGATGTGAAGAAATTTTTTTTTAAAATTATTATACGAAAAATTATTTGATATCATGGCAGAGTGTTACAAGCATGGCCCTTTAAGACTGTAGCCTCATGTGCGGTGTGGTACTTGCTGCAGGGAGAACGTGTGGGTCCGCCCTTCCCGCTGTGTACAGGTCCTTCTCAAAAAATTAGCATATTGTGATAAAGTTCATTATTTCCTGTAATGTACTGATAAACATTAGACTTCCATACATTTTAGATTCATGACACACAACTGAAGTAGTTCAAGCCTTTCATTGTTTTAATATTGATGATTTTGGCATACATAACTCATGAAAACCCAAAATTACTATCTCAAAAAATTAGCATATTTCATCGGATCAATAAAACAAAAGAAAAGTGTTTTTAATACAAAAAAAGTCAACCTTCAAATAATTATGTTCAGTTATGCACTCAATACTTGGTTGGGAATCCTTTTGCAGAAATGACTGCTTCAATGCGGCGTGGCATGGAGGCAATCATCCTGTGGCACTGCTGAGGTGTTATGGAGGCCCAGGATGCTTCGATAGCGGCCTTAAGCTCATCCAGAGTGTTGGTCTTGTGTCTCTCAACTTTCTCTTCACAATATCCCACAGATTCTCTATGGGGTTCAGGTCAGGAGAGTTGGCAGGCCAACTGAGCACAGTAATACCATGGTCAGTAAACCATTTACCAGTGGTTTTGGCACTGTGAGCAGGTGCTGAAAAATGAAATCTTCATGCATGTAAATATAAAAATAACCACTGTAGCCAAAAAGAGTGCCTAACGAGCCCAGTTGTGAGTACGCTATTAAGACTCGACTGAACACTGTGTTCTTGTTTTCCTACAAAACAATAAAGTTATGTTGGAGCAGCCTTTCAATGCCTCTCTTTATCTCTTGCTAGCAAAGTTGACCCAGACAGTAAAGCTCGTTCCCGACACGGAACCCAAAGTATTAGCCAGAGGTCTCCTTACCACGGTTCGGAGCCGCGGACCTGGTCAAGGTAGCAAGAGAGAGCAAACATGTTGAGGGCTGTGTTAGCTCAGTGAGAGATTTATTTGGAAAGAAAACAATTTTCACTTTCAGTCGAAAACTAATGTGTATGCTTAAACCTGCATTTGTTTGTTGTTAAATACAAACATAAATGTAACAAAAGTGCTGCCACGTGTCTGGCCAGAAAGAGCTGTTTATTTGGTAGTTCAATGAAACTACTGTACTATACTGCTGAGTAGGGCTGGGTATCGTCACTGATTTCTAGAATTGATTCAATTCCGATTCACAAGGTCCCGAATCGATTCGATCTACGATTCGATTCAATTCGATTTAAATCTGGGAAATTTTGACAGTCAGAAATATAATTCAGATCAGAACATTTACTTATTTTTGTATCAATAAAAAGGAAGCTGACACACGCAAGACTCTATCAAAGGTGTGAGCGTCACAGCAGATGCCTTTGTGTCAAAGTAGCTGAAGATAAAACACAGAAAAACATGAAGGTGATTTTCCTGGCCTGGGATTTTATAAGAAAAAGACATTCTGCTGTACATCAAAAACGAAAGAAAATCAACATATGAACATTACCTCTGACATTACAGCGGTTTTATTAGAGACACGGCTGAGCGTTTTGCATTTTGCATCATTTTAAAAAGTTTAAATTGGTTCAGTATTGAACAGCAGAAATGAGGTGGTAGACTTGTGCGTAACAAGGAAGCGAATAATGAAGAAAACCGATTTTTAGACGGGAAACTGTTCTTGAAGTACAGAGAGAGAGAGAGAGCTGTGCATCGTGGTGGAAGCAAAACAGTAAAAGTCAGAGGGAATTCATGACGATGTTTATGTGAAGCGTAGTTTGGATCCTTTAGGAAATATCAGTGGGTGTTTGTGTTTGTTTTTTTGTACTACTTGGACACTAATGTGGCCCTCCAATGAGAGGACGGTGCCATAAGTGACCCGTGGCTCATTTCAGGGCTCGCAAAATTTCAAAATCTCTGGTAGCCCTTCGGGCAGGCACTCTTCAGTTTTTGGTAGCCCAAAATAAATTTAAGTAGCCCGAATAAAAAAGAGAGCAATTTTTTAATGTTTTGTTTCCTTTACAATATTATACATTAAAGTATAATATAGTAATGGAAACCAAAATTAATCAGAAAATTGTTAAATACAAATCACAACAACTGTATAAAAATCACAGTCATCAACTCAAATACTTGTTTCTAATTGAACAGAAATTTCTATGAACTTGCAAGAACTGTGTAGAACATGAATCAGTCTGTGTCAGATCCTGAATCTGAAATTTCCACTGAAGTCAAGGGTAAGAGGTAAGGGGAACCAAGATCGAGGCCATTTGCTTTTTGAAGTTTGCAAAACTGCTAAATTTGGCCAATGGTAGTTCACTCTTTGCAACATAGTACGCTTTTGAAAGATTTTTCAGGACTTCTGCTTGTGCTTGGTTTATTTTTAGTATGTTTTTTGCAATTGCTGTTTGTTCTGGGAAAGATATTGCAGACTGGGTGTTACGGCCCTAGCTGGGCCTCCTGAAACTGCCCTTGTGTGGGCGTGGTGTTTTTCCCCGCCTCCTCCTCTCTTGCCACTCCTACCCCCTCTGTTTCTCTCACTTTCCTCTCGCCCCAGGACACAGCTGCTTTTGATTAGCCTCGTTTGCAGTATAATGCATTTCTTGCATTTCTCATGGGTTCTGATGGGGTCTTTCTTAAAATGACTGGTTCCAGTTACAAAGGCGCTTGTCGACTCAAATGAAATGAAACTCACGACACACCTGGCAGAACATCATGTTATTTAGCTCGTCATATTCCAGCCATAAATTCTTTTGTCCATGAAACCAAAAAAGCTGAGCTTTCTTTTTGCCTCATAATCTGATTTGTCATAACTTTTCCATTTTGTGGTAGGCTTTTCATTGCCTGCCCCTTCTTCACCCTGACCTGTCTTATTTGGCTCAGCAGAACTAAAATACCGGCGCAAATCCTGCTGCTTTTACACATGTACTTACATAACGGTCAGCGATTCTCTGCACAATCAACCTCTCACATGTTTAAACTTGCTGTGGGAGATTTCACTTGTCACGTTTGAATAGTAAGCTAATGAGTGATAAGACGATGTCAGAGGAATTGGTGTGCAATTAATCGTCACTCACCAATCAGTGCTGCCGCTCTCTACACACCGTTTGCGCGATCGCAAAGTGAAAGCAAAAAACAAGTGCAAATTCAAACGCGATTTCAATATGTCACATATTGACAGTGGCTCATCGATGCCAATAACATAATTACTCAGCTACATTTGCGAAAGAAAATGCAAAAGCATTGACACATATTTTTCCTTCCTATGATAGCCCGACGGGCAGGGCTGAGATAGATTTTGGTAGCCCGACTGGAAAAATCGCTAGCCCCGGGACGTCGGGCTAGCGATTTTGCGAGCCCTGCATTTGAGTTTGAGACCCCCGTTGTACGTACTTTTTGGATTTTGTATGTGCTTTGTCTCTAGGGGCCACCATATATATTTATACATAAACATATATAAATGAAAACACTTTTTTAACATTAGTAATTCATTTTGTGCATACTTTTATATTGTTAATAATAAATTAATTAAAGCAACAAAACAATCTTAAGAGCCAGCTCTTTTTAGTGAGCCGAGCCGAAAGAGCCGGTTCTGGGGGTTTGGAAGCGAATCTGTAACCGGAACTTTGCCGGTTTGATCCCTGGGCTCTCTGTCCTCATCGTTGTGTCCTTGGGCAAGACACTTCACCTACCGCCTACTGGTGTTGGCCAGAGGGGCCGATGGCGCCATATGGCAGCCTCGCTTCTGTCAGTCTGCCCCAGGGCAGCTGTGGCTGTAGCTTGCCTCCACCAGTGTGTCAATGTGAGAGTGAATGAATAGTGGAATTGTAAAGTGCTTTGGGTGCCTTGAAAAGCGTTATATAACTCCAATCCATTATTATTCTCTAAAAAGAGACGGAAATCCCATCACTCTGTGCGTTTATGGGTAGGAAATGTCGTCAAAATGACATACTTCTGCGCTACGGCTTGTTCTCAGTATTCTCATAAAAATCGGTAACAATCTGAGTTTGAAGTCTAATTTGATTTTGGTTCCTTTTATAGTTATTTGTTTGTATTGCAGTGTGGCATTCTAAGATTTTTGAAATTAGACACAAAAATGTCCCAAAAAATATGTTTTTGTCACACAGATCTTTTTTTTAGGCAAAAAAACCTTTATTACTTTTTAAAAATGCACATGCCATTATGCAGCATTGATAGTGACACATAAAAATCATTGTAGTCAACAAAAAAGTGGGGAAAAAAAAGAATTTTGGAACATTGCTTTGAATTTGAAAAAAATGGTGCCACCTGCTGGGCAATATATAAAAAAATACAAATTTAAGCCCCCGAATCCCCAGAAAAATACTAATGTCCAGAACTGCATTAATTTATGTTATATTAAATTTGGGATGAAAAATAGCGTTTATAATGGTTTTAAATGGGGCGCTTTTTGCCCCTCGGCCTAAAGGTGGATGCATGTCTGTAGGTTAGCCATTTTAAGCTAATTTAATGAACTTTGACCACAATTTTAAAATAAAATGAATAAAAATGTTTGGCATGTTTGGCTATATTCTATTCAACACAGTGAAAATGGCTTGAAATAAAAATTAAAAAAAAAACAGTGGCTGAAAAATGGCTTGAGGACCTATTAAGGGTTCCCTGCTCCCTTCTTTCATTCAAATAATTCTGTTCTGGCATTAAACACATAAACCTTCAAGGGAAATAAACAATAAATCTGATGAGGAAATGACCTGGAAAAGCCTTCACAAAGACCCATACTTTCCCTGCATATTTTTTTTTTAGGTTCTCCACAGAGGTTTCAGTCTTCCCCCAAAGGAAAATGATGATGATTGTATTCAAAACTTTTTAATATATTCTTATATTGGTTGATTTTTAACAGTTTACAGACTAAATATGCCCACCCCCACACATTTCCAACCAAAACCAGAAAAACCCCAAAGATGTTAAAAAACAAACAAGGGCTGTGTTAGACATTTGCAGCTGACTACCTCCTGCTGGATTCCCATCACTGTGAACTCACGTCTGTCTTCAGAGCATCTGGCTTTTTGCCACGAAAGGTGGGATGAGTGGGACGAAGAGAAGGTTCTACCTTGGTGCTTGGCTGTATTTGTGTTGTGCGTTTTTTTTTTCTCCTTCTGTCTATTGTGTCATTTTTATGTAGAAGATTATACTTAAAAAAAGAAACCAAAAAAAGCACAATAACAGCTTTCAGTCCAACAGACTTACCTTTTGGAAGAACATTTAGGTGGATGATGCTGATGGGATCAGTCTTTAAAATGTCTAACTTTCTACCGTCTCTCACTTCCTGGATGATGCAACACTCATATGTTCCACTATCAGCAGTCGTCACATCCTTCAGAATCAAAGACATGTATCCATCCTTCATCTGTCTGCTCTGCAGATCCACCCGGTCCTTAAAAGATGGATGCTGATAATCTGGAACAAACTCTTTTTCCCAGTACCAAAACACATATTGTGCCTTCAAGTCACGTCTGCTCCACTCCACACCTGGTATGATGATGTTGTTTGGAGCTCGACATGTCAGAGTGACGTTCTCTCCAGACTCAGCTGTGATGTTTTTTTGGCCTGAAAGAGGAAACAACAAAGAGCAGAGAGGATAAAGAACTAACTGATAACTACAAGAGCCAATCATAGACAAAAAAAAAAATACAAACCAAGAAAAAGACTCAATGTTATATATGTATATGTCTCGTGTTTCAACTAGTTCTTCCACATGCAGCCCTTTACCTACTTTGTCTAAGTTACTATAACCATTTAGGAAGAACAGAAGTTAATCACCTCTTTTCTACAGGCTGTAGGCAGTTTTAAAGTATAAAGTACAACTACAAAGATCCAAGCTTTTGAGTTTCATTTTCCTCATAAACATCAGACATCAAGAACCAGGAAGCAACTTCATCTATACTAACAAACCGAACTCTACCAACTCACTTTGAGGAACAACACTCAGGTAGGTGGTGCTGATGGGGTAACTTTCCAGACTGGCTCTCTTCCTGCGGTTCACTCCTCTCTGGGCCACATAACACTCATATGTTCCAGTGTCATTAATTGTCACATTCTTCAGAATCAAAGACATGTCTTTATCCTTCATCTGTCTGTCCTTCAGATGCACCCGATTCTTATAAGGTGGATGCTGGTAATATCTGGAATTTGGAAAAAGCTTGTAGTCCTGATAAAAAAGGACATATTTTGGCTCCAAGTCAGCTCTGCTCCACTCTACAGCTATTATGGGGTTTTTGCTGTTTAGAGCTCGACATGGCAGAGTGACCCTCTGTCCCATCACAGCTATGATGATTTTTTTGTCTGAAAGAGAAAAAAACAGAGTGGTTAATCATATATCTATGTATGTATGTATGTATGTATATATACACACACATATATATATACACATATATACATAGATAGATAGATGTGTGTGTGTGTGTATATATATATATATATATATATATATATATATATATATATACATATACACATATATACATACAGTACATACATACATATATATATATATATATATGTGTGTGTGTGTGTGTGTGTGTGTATGTGTGTATGTGAGTGTGTATAACCTGAACTCTGCCAACTCACTTGAGGGAACAACATTCAGATAGATGGTGCTGATGTGGCGACTGGCTGTCTCCCAACCGGACAATTCCCTCTGGACCACATGACACTCATATGCTCCCGCGTCATCAGTAGTCACATCCTTCAGTATGAAAGACACGTCTCCATTATTCATCTGTCTGTCTTGCAGATCCACCCTGTTCTTAAAAGACGGATGCTGATTTTCTGGATGAAATTGCTGATTCTTGTAAGAAAGGACATATTCTTCTCCCAGGTCAGCTCTTTTCCACACTACACTAATGATAGGCTGGAAAATTATGAGTGGAACTCGACATGGTATAATTACGTTCTGTCCAGACTCAACTGTGATGTTTTTCTGGTCTGAAAAAAGAAACAACACACAGAGTAGAGAAGTCAAAGAACTACAGCAGCCAGTCACAGAAAAAAAAAGATTGGATATTTGGATCTTGTACTCAGAGCTTGTTCCTGTGCTGCCATGATTGGTACCATTGTGCTGTCTTTTAGTCCAGCTCTGTTAGCCACTGGTAGAGTTTCTGGATGTCAGCCCCTTTATCTGCCAGTGCTATATAATGTCCATGGACCTGTCCTTCCATGCACTGTAAAAACTGTGATTTGAGTTAATTAGTATCTAATAGTAAAGTAATAGTAACTATTACTCAGTAAAAACATGTATGTGTTGTTTTAATTAAATCTAAGCAAAATTAAACATTTTTGAGATGTTCAGTTATTTAAATTTGCTTCATTTTGTTTTGGGTAAATTAAGCAATAGTTTGTTGAGCAGATTTAACAAAAATGTATGAGTACCATGAAAAATTAAGAAATCTAATAGATTTAACTAATGAAAGCATTTTCATTTCAATCATTCTACACTTCCGCCCGTAGTCAGTTGTGCCACGTGCAGGACACACACGCTTCAGCAGTGGATGATCTCCATTTTGTCCGAGGTAAGATTATCGTATATTGTACTAATATACGACACGTTTTAAACAATAACATATAGCAGTTTTGAGTAAAAGTTCTAAACAGTATGATACGTCAAAATTAGATTAATAATGACCAATGTAATGACAGTATCGTATTTTTACGCAAAATGGCACGAAGTGGACTGCTAGCACTTTCCAAGCCTTCGCGGCTGTGTTACTTCAGAGCTTTGACTAACCACGTGTTTTACCATATTAAAAAATATATTAAATATATATTTCATAAATATATTTCATTTTTGTGTTTAATATATTAATGATATATTTCGATGGGCTGTAACCTCCTTCATTTACTTTTAAAATTTGATGAAAAAGTTTTGCACTCAGTGGTGAGTGATGTAGTTAAAATTATTTGTGCGGTATTTTGTCAGTCACAGTTTTTCGCAGCTTTTGTCTCCACGCAGTGTTTTTCAGTTGTGGTAATAAAGCTAAAGTGGCTCAGTCCAGCAACATAACTGGTTTTCATTTTCATGATGTCAGAGCCCTGTGACTTTAGTGCAGGCACAGCTCACGTAGAGGGATGATGCGAGTTTCCAGTTAAACTTGGTCGATGTAACAGTGAGACACAGTCACAATGTTTCTGTTTCTGTAGAACAATCTTCAAGACAAAGGTACATTCAGGAAATAATATACTAATACGTGTTTAATCTGACATAAGTCTTTTATAATTTCTATGTTTAACATCCAATGGTGTTTGGATACAGAGATGACATTGTGTAGATTAAAAGGGCGTCTTTTCAAATATGGGAAGATATATACACTGCAGGGCAACCTGCATGCGGCAAATAAAATTTGAACTTGAACAGTATATAAATACGTAAATAGTTTTATTTCATGTCATGATCTGTCACCAAATTGGTACAGAAAATAGGGTCTATCCCCCTTTTAATCTAATAAAGAGTTTAATTGTTTTATATGTGAACCTCACCTTTAAAATCTTTAGTATAATTCAAATTTGTCTTTAACAATTTGTGTGTGTAAAAGTTTTACTTTGGAGAATGCGATTGTTGTTAATGTTGTGTTCTTTTCAGTTGTTGGGAGATTCCTCAACTTAAATTCAGCTGATCAGTATGTAGGACTATGCATTTTAAATAGGTTGTGATGGATGATTGTATTAAATTAAACTACTAGTTTTGAAAGCAGCAGAAAATGACTAAGTTGACCCTACTTAATCTAAGTTAACTCTGCCCATTTACATTTTATTCTAGGTTGAACAAGATAGAGCTCCATGTAATCACTGATGACCAAATCAAGTTGGTTCTTCCATTGGGGATCCCACCAACAGTAGAGGAGCTGCAAAGTGTTGTGAAGGATACCTTTGGGATTTCAAACGACTTCAGTCTTCAGTATTTTAAACCAAAATTTAAGGACTACTTCACTATTCGCAGAAGTGACCAGATAACAGACAACGACTCTGCGAAGGTTTTTGGAATCACCCTGGTCATCCTGCCAGTTTTCAGCAGCCCCTCTGATCAACTGTCAACTGATTATGACTCATCATAAAATCTAGTTGTATCCAATGCAGACTCTGCTGCAACCATATCTTCTCAGGACACCATTATTCTCAAAAGGCAGAAGTTCACAGAAGGTTGTGAGCTCTGGCCGAGCTGTTCCCCATTCCACAGTCTGCATACGAAACTGAAATGTAACTGGAAAGAGCCACTGAGAGTATAAAAAGAATGGAAATCTTCTGCCCACCTCCGAAGTGAAGACTGACATTCTCGAGAAGTTGGCTGAAACTGTATTTTCAATTATGGCCTATTCTTCCTATTATTTTGGGGAGAGCACTAGTGAAGAATTTCAGTGCCTACAATCTAAATTAATCAGAAAAATGTAATATTATACATTTTGTATACGTTTTATATTCCACAATAAAAACAATTACTGTTTGAATGTTCTCTTTGTGAAATTGATTCATTTTACTCAGAAAAGAAGTTAAATTAATTTGATTTTCTCTTACTATTCAGTCATTATTTATAAAGTTTAATTGGAAAATTATTGAATCCAATTTGAGTTTTAATTAAAAACAAAAAGTTTTCATTTCTTTGTAATGGATATTTTAGTCACTTTTTACTAAACCTTTGCCAGATTGTTAGTAAATTCAAAGTAATTTTTCTCAGAGATTAATTTCAAATTAATTAATTATTTGTTACAATTATGCAATTTTAACCTTCAATTTCAGATTTTGTCCCTAAATCCAACACATATTTACAAGTGAATGTTATTAATATCTATTTTTGTTTTTTGTCTAAATTTAATTAACATTTCAGATAAATTTTAGACAAATCGCTTAAAATTAAAATCCACTTAAGTAAATTAAGTGTCACTTTGTTGCCATAGGTCTTTTAAGTAACCTCTAGTCACAGTTTTTACAGTGGGATGGCTCCTCCTCTTCCTACTTTTTCTGACACTGACTAGTCCCCTGCCTCTATCCTTGCGCTTAGCACACAGTCTTAGGGTGCTGGACTTGGGGTGAAACCCTCCAAGCATGCTAAGGAGCTCGGGCAACTGCTCTGTCTATCAATAGCTGGTGTTTTGGGCCTTTGGTATTCTTGTCAATTAGATTCTGTGCCCTACTCATCTATTCAGCCATGTGCTTAATCATTTTAGCCCCAATGATGTCATCAGGTACACTCTTGAGATAATAAGTTGGCCAAAGGAGGAGATGGAAGCCAGTAACATCAGGACACGTAAGCTCCTTCATGCATGGAGGGTTTCATCCCAGGTCCAGCACCCAGAGGCTGAACGGTAAGAAGAAGGAAGGAGGCCAGGGACTGGTGAGTCTCAGTAACACAGTCCAGGATGAGACAACAAACATCCAAGAGTAAATCAGGAAGATGGCCCCAACTGACCATGTGCTCAGTTAATACCTCTAGTATCCAGTGTTGGGAAGGTTACTTTTAAAATGTATTCCACTACAGATTACAGGATACATGCCCCAAAATGTATTCTGAATACTTTGTATTAATTAGTATATTATCATGCTTTTTACAACTACATGAATGTACTATTGCCGTGTGATTTATTTCTATTACTGAAGGTTACCCGCCATAATATATAACCAGGGCTCTAGACTAACTTTTTGACATGGGCGCACCGGTACGCCTAACTTTAAAAATTTAGGCATACCGGCACAAAAGTTAGGCGCACACAAATTTTTCAACCGCATCGCTTAACACCGCAGTTTTACATGTGCACTTTCTTTGGGGGGAAGTCCATACAGACAATATTCATTTCTAAATTATTAACTAACAATCTTGTGCTTAAAGTACTTTGTCAATATTGTAGAAAATGTTAAACTTAATCATCATCTTGGCTCCTCTGACGACCTGTTTGCTGCTGCCTGCTGCTGAAAGGCAGTGGGGACAGGGGACACTTGGGCAGTGCATTTATTGCAGCATATAATGTGTTTTCTGGATACACTGCTGCTTTTTCAGCATTCAAAGATTGATGGCACCGTGTCAGAGCTGGCTATGAATTTCAGACGGATCAGGCCTTAACTTAACACAAAAGTTATCAATAGTTCTTTTCATCTTTTCTTATTACCCACAGCTACATCCACTTCTGTCGGGCCTAGGCTACTCACTAGGGCTGGATATCATCACTGATTTCTATAATCCATTCGATTCCGGTTCTCAAAGTCCTGATTCGATTCAATTTAGCCTCAGACAGTCAGAAATATTATAATTCTGATCATTTATCAGTACTGATACACATGAGACTTCATCAGAACATCACAGCAGATGCCTTTGTGTGAAAGTAACTGAAAATAAAACACAGAAAAACATGAAGGAGATTTTCCTGGTCTGGCTTTTTAAAGCAGATAACCTTAAAAAATATTCTGCAATTTTGCATAATTTTAGGAAGTTTAAATTTCTTCAGTATTGAACAGCAGAAATTAGGCTTTCTTGTCCGAGGTAATTAACGTGAAAAAGGAAAAAGACAGCGCTGTAAACAACGGTAGACTGGTGGGTAATAAGCGAATGAATAATCCAGAAAACAGAGATTTGACACGGGAAACTGTTCTTGAAGTACACACAGAGAGCTGTGTATGAAGTGTAATTTTTATCGTGGTGGAAGCAAAACAGCAAAAGTCAGAGTGAATTCATGACGACATTTATCAAATGTGAAGCGCAGTTTGCTGCTTCTTTTGCTGCTGGCTCGGCGAATTTTGGTTGGAGAGACAAAACCTGCAGCTCAGAATCAGCGCAAAAAGACGTAAACACAGCGCGGACCCGACGCATCAGAATCTCTAAGCTCCGACAGCGTGTCCGTCTACAGGCCGTCGGGTGAGAAAGCCGAGAAAGACAAAGCTGTGTGGAATCCGTTAATGAATTGATATCGCCTTATTAAAGCTACTCACCTCCCTCTTCTACCTGCACTTTCAACTGGACCACGGCCAATCAGAGAGGTCCCGCCCCTGACTATCTCTGATTGGTTTAGTCCACGATAGGGGCATAATGTGTGTCTGTTGTTGACCACACAGAGAGTTGCAGAGATTTTTTTTTTTTGTTACCCGAACAGTTGGTCGCACAGGTGCGACCAAATATTTTTTTTTAGTCGCACCACGGAAAAATTTGGTCGCATTTGTGACCAAATTGGTCGCACTCTAGAGCCCTGTATAACATAAGAGAGTATAACATAAGATGTTATTATATATATTATTATTATTATATTATTATATACATTATATTATATATATATTAAATTATTGGTCCCAGTCTTGGTATATTCACATAGTTACAGCAGGAGAGTGTCACGGTTCTGGGTCGGTTCGACCCAGCATTTTGAGTTCCTTATGTTTTGGTTTATTTTCCATCTTGGAGTGCTTTGGGGTTGTCTACTGTTTCTTGATTATTTGTGATTTGTTGGTTACTATTTGAATTCTGTGTTCTGTTTATTCATATTTAAGGAATTGTTGCCTATTGTTTGAGTTGAGTATTTTTAGAGTTCCATGTTTCTGTTTACTCGTGGTTTAGGATTTTGTGTTCTCATGTTTTGTGTGGGTTTAGTTCCATGTGTCATTTTCTGTCTGTCTCTCAGTGTCGAGTCTGCGTCTTTGTGTAGTGATTTCTTGCTTCCTGTTTTATTGTGAAGGTCTGCGTCTCATGTGAATGTGTTCAGTTTTACCTCTCGTCTTGTTAATTACTCCCAGCTGTGTTCCCCACCTGTGTGTAATCTCCCTGTGTTTCTCTGAGTGTATTTAAGTCATGTCTTCTGTGTTTGTAGTTGCTGGTCCGTCTGTGTCCACCCTGCTTCATCTGTGTGTTTCCCTGCTGTCAACCGTCATCTGTTTCCGCCCGCTCTCATTCACGTTCAGGTTCGTGTTCTGTAGTCAGTTTGTTGCCAGTTTAGTTTAGTCTTTGTTTCGTTCGCCGTTTGTCCATTTCATTTTTGTGTTTAATAAACCACCCTCACACCTGTACAAGTGCCTGCGTTTGGATCCTCCTTTATTTTCCACACGGATCATCTCACTTGCCGTGACACAGAGTAAACGGGGTAGGAATAATAGATGAAATATTGTGTTGTGCGCAGTGACCACACAGAACATTCAATAATGTTAGTGTAAGGGCACATGCATGTGGATGGTCGTAGCTGCCATATAGTGCCTCAAGTGGCCTGTCTGGGTAAGGCGAGGAAAAAATAAAATAGAAGTCGGAGAGAAGCCGTGCACGTCCCTTTCCCTGGCGGGTTGCAGAGTATGGGGGTGCCTACTGGGGTCAGCGGGGGAGCTGGCCCAGGGAGGGGTTACTTGCCCCTCCCTTCCATCCATCCCCATCTCCAGCTGCCTCCCTCTTCCCGCTCCACCACAATCACCCACACATGCAGGGCCTTGGGGTAGGGGTGTGTCACCAGGGTGCAGAGGAGGCATCCCCCCCCCCTCTGTCCCCTTCTGGCTGCCTCTGCCTCAATTTTATCTCACAACTTAGACATTCACATTACTCACACTCTCATTACACATACATATAGGATCTTGGGGGTGGGCACGCCACACAGAATCCAAATTACCATCAGGGTGTACACCTCACCCCTGGCGTTGTTGCCCACCTCTCAATTTTAAATACACGTAGACATTGAGGGCTAGCAGGAGGGGCTATGCGCTTACCTGCTGCTCTGGCAGGTAGCTCCATGCCCTCCTGGGTTTTAAATGCACCTTAGAACACACATACATCAACACTACATATGAGCGGGTGGAGGGAGGTTTGGAGTCTTCACACACCCCCGTTCTCTGCGGCCTGCTGGAGCGGGGGGACTAGGAGGAGGAGTTGGCCGTCCGACTGGGGTCTGGAATGTGGGGCCTCCCTGCTGCTGCGGAGTCGGGGCGGTCTGCTTCTCCCCACCGCAGGGAAAAGGGTAACACCACCTGGGTCTGGGTGCAGTTTCCCCCTCCAGGGGCAAGGGTACCCAGACCCGGTTCTTAGAGTACGCTTGGGGAGTGTGATTGTGTGTACAGCGTCTCTTTATGTCTGTCTCCGCATTGGTTGAGTGTGGAATAATTGCTTAAGAGAGCATGAGGGTGGGAATGGATGTTTGTATCTGTGTGTGCCTGTATGTCTGTGTCTATATGTCAGGTTGGGTATCAGACGCCACCTCTCTGGGAACATCTCAGGCCCTCCAAGGTTTGGAGGCCTATCTCCCCCCACCACTTCCCCTGCCGGTGGTGGACGCCCTCAGACATCGGTGCGTTGGTGGTTCTTTGTGTCCGGGGATGGGCGCCCAGGTACACACCGGCTCACTCCTTGGCGGCTGCTTATCGGGGCCTGGAGCCTGGGGCTCGCTCGGGCCACTTCGGAGGTGGGGTGCCCTCGGCCTCTCGGCCCGGGGCTCGGTCACTCAGGCACAGCTGGCTGCCGGCGGAGCTCACGGGCACGTCACTGCAACCCCCCCTGGCTTCTGCTACGCGGCTGCTGAGTGACCCCTCATCTGGGGCTCTCCTCAGCTCTTTCTGGGATGGTGACGCGGCTGCCCCTCTGTTGGTCTTCCTTGGTCTCTTGTGTTCTGGGGGCCTCTGGATGTCTGGAGTTTTGATCTCCTCCATACCTGCTTCATGCCCTGGAGGACGGGGCAGTGGCCCCCCACACCCTCTAGCAGATCATTACATGAAGGAACCTTTTAAAAAAAACAAGCGCGTCCATGCTCACAGGTGTACACACAGGTGATCACACACAAACTACACCCTTTTTGGCTCTTACCTCAAAGCACACTGTGCGCTGTCGATCTTACGTGCTGCACAATAATGTTTAATATTTAGTATTTACAGTCATATTCCCATATATCATTGTGATGTTGTTTATTGCTCTCGTTTTCTTCTGCTTGTTTTCTTCTTTCTTTCTCAACAGGTGATCCAGGTGATCGATATATGTATTTTTTGTCTGCTTATTCTGTTGGTTTTTTGCCCTTTTTCCCCGTCCCTCTTCCCCGCTGTTTTTCTTTCCCTCTTTCTTTCTCCCCTTTCCTTCCCCCAGTCAAGTCTGTCCCGTATTCAGCAAGTGAAAATAAAATAAAGAATAAAAGGTGAATCAAATGGACCATTACGGCAAGGCTGGGATGGTCCATTTGGTAAAGTAAATCCGTTGGGCATCTTTCTTCGCCTTTAGACAATAATTCTGATGGCAAAAGAACCAAACGGGACAGGTTAAAAAAAAAAAAAAAAAAAAAAAAGAGAAGCCGTGCGCGCGCTCTGGTGTGTATGTGTGGAGCCGAGGAGAAGAGAAGTAGCTGTCTCCGGCGTGTTGTCACGGCCAGCCACATTAAGAAAGCCTCACGGTTCGACTGAGCCCAAAAGGGGTTTCCGTGAGGTCAGTGGAGCAGAAGTCGCAACTGCAGCAAGCTTAGACGGAGTTTCGCTCCGTGTGCGAAGCTTGGCTTGTGTAGCCGCGAGCCGTAACTGGTGGTGCTGCAGGCCACCGTCGAGGTAGATAGCGTGGGGAGTTGGAGCGAGAGCTAACTCCAGCTGCGCTTTTCTTTAAGACCCTCCACCGTTTCCTGCTGGATTAGGCTGGGTTTGGCCGTTAAGTGAACGGTCGGAGCGAGGGAGCATAGTTAGCCGTCTCGCTGGGAGCTGACGAGCCGATGGGAAGACTTTAGCCACGACACTTAATGTTGTCCGTTGCTAGCCTGAGGTTGGATGTATTCTACGGACCCGACATCGAGGACAAAGTGGGTCACCGAGGAATAGGTTACCCTGCCGTCCAGACGACGTCCTGGTTGTTCATCCTCCTGGTTACGCTGTATGTGAAAGTGTCGCCTTTCGTAGCCCAGTGCTTTTCCCACGCACTGTCGCTGAGAGACAAAGGTATGGTTTCTATTTTCCTTGCTTTCGTGAACCTGAGACTGGACTGCTCACTCCGGCTGCTGTAGCTTTGGTCAGCTTAACGGACTGGGACCCTGCAGTCAGCTCCTGTTCACTACAGTTACACCTTCAAAAAAAACTTTATATGGTTGCATGTTGAAAGGACATTTTGTTGGGACTGACACGTAGGAACTGGGACTATTACCCTGTGAACATTGTAAATTGTGTTATGTTTGGGATACAGTGTTAATCATTCTAGAGAAGAGAATTTCTTTGTTTAATTTAATTATTTTATTTGTTTTGTGATTTTTGGATCCCCGTCTGTGGCTAGTGTAAACCCAGGGTTTTACAACAGTGGGGTCACAATTGCCTGTTTCATTCGTTGAACCTGATTTCTTTTTTATTTCTTTTGCATTTTTGTTTCTTGCCATCCATGATTTTCAGGGCCCATCATAACTGATGGATGGTAAAGTTCAAAGGGCCATCTGAGCAAATTAAACTTTAACATTGCTTAGAAGAGACCGTTTCATGTTTTTGTCTAACCCAAGTTGCCTTGGAATAGGGGCACCCTAACTATCTGGTTGGGGTAGGTAGACCAGGCTGTGCTTATGTCTGATAGTATAGTATACTCCAAGCAGGCATCGTTTCTCAAGATTGAATCCTGGAGCCCCTCTTCTGTGCCTGTAGCAGCCAGACAGGTGACAACATTCTTACAGAAGTAAGTATCAGGGTCAACTGTACTAGGGGGGAGGTCACGGACTCAGATCCCACCACCCTTTAGTCGTTCAGGGCAACCTGTGCACCTCTTCACCCCTACATAGCGGGGCTAGTAGCCCTTACATTAGAAATAACTGATAATCACTAAAATCAGCTCAGATGTGTCTGTAGTCTGTGCTGACACTAGCTGTTAGACTTACTATCAGGAATAATTGACTTTTATTATGAGACATAAACAGAGAGACTGAAAAGACAGATCATTAAAGAAAGAACATTAACTGTTATTTTCCAGCTTCTCAAACTGTCCTTCAAAGCATGCAGTGTTGGGAAGGTTACTTTTAAAATATATTCCACTACAGATTACAGAATACATGCCCTGAAATGTATTTTGTAACGTATTCCGTTACGTTACTCTCATTGAGTGAAATGTTCAAATAATTATAAAAAGTTAATGGTGAACTGGACTTTACGCAGAAGCAGAGCATAAAGTGTTTTACTTAAGGCTATTTGCCATGCCAATACCGACTAGATTTTTAAACATTAATATAAAACGAGTAACAGCAGGGTGGACATTAGGAAAGGCTGCACTTCTTGCAACAATCTTGTATAGACAATTATTCCATGCGTATATAAAACAGGTCTGTGGCTCCGAACCGTAGTAAAGGGACCTCTGGCTAATACGTCGGGTTCCTGCTTGTAGCCGAAAACTAGCTTTACTTTGTTGTCTGGGTCAACTTTGCTAGTGAGAGACAGAGAGAGGCGTTGAAAGGCTGCTCCAACGGAACTTATTGTTTCGGAGGAAAACACGAAAAATGTGTATAATCGAGTCTTAATAGCTTACTTACAACTTGGTTAGTCAGGCACTCTTCTTGGCTGCAGTGGTTATTATTATATTTACAATTTCATAAATGCACGAATGGCTTGGCGCGCAAAAGAATAACATCACAACAATGTGGTTGGTCACTTGCAATTTTGCACCTGGAACAACATTTTCATGACGATCTGGGAACAACACCAACACGACGATATCAGATCATCTCTTCCAGCTCCCGTTTCTGCTCGATGACAACTCGCACTTTTCCACTCTCCTTTTTCTCATTCCCTCGCTCACAGACACACAATGGGTATGGCAAACTATTCTCACTGCAGCAAGGACTGTACTGCTCATGAGGCTACATTTGTTAAGGTTATGCCTGTAACACTCAGCCTGTTGCCGTCACATTAAATCATTTTTTGAATAATCATTTTTAAAAACATTTTTTCATGTCATTATGCGGGCTGCAAGTAGAGGTGACATGGGGCGCGAGATTGAGACACAAGCATTAAAGCCTTGTAATGCATGTTTTGTTTGGGTTTCCACTGGCGTGGAATTACCAGAAACAGAGGGCACAGCCTAACATATGAAACAGGAAAATACCGCTGTGTAATCCATTTATTTCAGCAGTAACTGTATTCTGAATATCACCTTTTTAAACAGTAACTGTAACGGAATACATTTACTCATATTTTGTATTTTAAATTCGTAACACTGGTACATGTATTCCGTTACTCCGCAACACTGGTGGTACCAGAAAGCCAAAGAAGAAAGGACGGGGAGCCATGAACCATCATGGAAGGACAGGCCCCTGCACGGTATGTAGCACTAGCAGATAGAGGAAGTGGTTGGCATCCTGAAATTCTACCAGCAGCTAGACAAAGCTGGACCGAAAGAAAGCACTGAGTCACTAATCATGGCATGGCATGCTATTTTTTTCGTGGTCAGTGTAAATGTCGGGTATAGAAGATTATATAGGTCCCTCATCCTATTCATGTAAACCCTTCCTTCATGCAAAACTCAAACTTACCTGGAGGAACAACAGTTAAGTAGGTGATTCTGATGGGGTGAATAAACAGACTCCTTCTCTGGTCAACGTAACACACATAGAGTCCTGAGTCATCAGCCGTCACATCCTTCAAAATCAAAGACACGTTTCCATCCTTCATCTGTCTGTCCTGCAGATCCACCCTGTTCTTAAAAGATGGATGCTGATAATCTGTATCAATCTCATCATCCTGGTAAAAAAGGACATATTCTGGCTCCAGGTCAGGTCTTATCCATAATGCAGCTATGATGGGGTCATTGCTGTTTGGAGCTTGACATTCTAGAGTGACCGTGGGCTTGTCTCCCCCAGTAACTATGTAGTTATTGTGGTCTGAAAGAAGAAACAAGAGCACAGAGGTTAAAGAACTAACTGATCACTACAGCAGCAGCCAATCACAGAAAAGAACAAAGCAAAGCAATATCTATACAGATATATAGATAGCTAGATCTGATAGACCTACATTGTATAGGTTGCTATGGCCATCTGAGTACAACAGATGTCTACAAATACACCTGTCTTTTACAGGCTGTAGCCAGTTTTTAAGTATAAGGTACAAGTACAAGGATCCAAGCTTTTTTCACCTCACAAACATCAGACATCAAGAACCAGGAAGCAGTTTCATCTCTACTAACAAACTGAACTCTACCAACTCACTTTGAAGAGAAACAGTCAGGTAGGTGGCTCTGATGTAGTAACTATCCAGACTCGTTGTTTTGCTGTGGTTCGCTCCTTTCTGGACCACGTAACACTCGTATGCTCCCGCGTCATCAGTAGTAAGATCCATCAGAATCAAAGACACGTCTCCACCCTTCATCCGTCTGTCCTGCAGATCCACCCTGTTCTTAAAAGATGGACGCTGGTAATCTGGAACAAGCTTATTGTCCCGGTAAAGAAGGACATATTCTGGCTCCAGGTCACGTCTGCTCCACTCCACAGCTATAATGGAGTTGTTGTTGCTTGGAACTTGACATGGCAGAGTGATGGTCATTCCAGTCTCACCTAATATAACTTCTTCTACTGAAAGAGGAAACAACAGAGGGGTTCAAGAGATCAACGAACAACCAGTCACTTTAAAGTGAGGAGCTACTGAGAGATCAGGGAGCTTTTTACTGTACATTGCTTCAGACAAACACAAGGGGCACATTCAGTCAATGCCTGACTGTCTAGTGAAGGAATATTGTGTGAACTCACTTAATGAAGGGCTACTGTACTTACAGCACCACTGTTTCATAATTACTTATTATTTAGTCTATAAATACATTGTTATACTTGGTCTTCATTAGCTTTTTTTTTAGACCTCTGCTGTGGAAGTGACAGAAGCCATATTCTGAAGTTAGTCAGATTTTTGTAGGCATTTGATATTAACAATATTCAATCACCTAAATAAATTTGTCTTCAATCAAAATGCAAACTGGAATAATTGTCACGGCCCATGGCTCAGCATCCAGGGAGCCGTAGGAGGCTGCGGTGGCCACACCCTCGGGCTGGGCCACCTCCAAACCACCTGCGTCACATCGGAGGCAATCACCGTAGGACTACTTCAGCCAGCTCTGATGGCTTCTCCTCGCCAGTCCGTAAGTCTCCTTCCAGTGTGTCCAGCGTTCAGCATGGAGGCCTGTGGCCTGCCTGTCCTCCTCCATCACTGCCTCCCTCTGCAATTTATGAAGTCTAGCTGTTTCTCTCCTGGCAACCTGCGTGCTGTTAACTGTGTCTCCCCTTTCTGTTGCAGTTTTCCCACGGTCCCAATGACGGCGCTCCTGAGCTCCACGCTCCTCGTTCGCCCCCCCGTGGCATGAGCCTTAGTTTTTAGTTTCCTTAGCTTTGTTGAAAGATTCCTCACTTAAATAAAACTTGTACATAGTTCTGAGCTGTGGTGTGCTGAGTCTGCTTTTGGGGTCCTGTTACCTGTACACTCAGTGTTTTGTGACAATAATTGCCATGCCTATGTTCATAAACCAATGGGCTAGTATTAAATTTGAAACCAGTGTTTAATGTTCTGTCAAAATTCAAATGTCAAGTTTCAGAGGTCTTCTGTGCTCTCATGTGCAGCACTGAGTAGTCAATCATCCGTGTTTGGTGTCAGGAGTGTTCAATTGATCCATTTTGTGTGGAAGAAGAGTCAAATGATGAGCCAAATAGCGATGGGATTTCCGGCTCTTTTTAAAGAACTGGCTCTTTCGGCTCGGCTCACTAAAAAGATCCGGCTCTTTCGGCTCCGAACCGGCTCTTCAAGTTGTTTTGTTGTTTTAATTAATTTATTATTACAATAATATAGAATTATGCACAAAAGGAATTACTAATGTAAAAAAAGTAGTTTTATTTATATATGTTTATATATAAATATATACAGTGGCCCCTAGAGACAAAACACGTACAAACTCCAAAAAGCATTTCTAGCGTTAACTGAATTTCCAAAACAGAGATTACCAAGATCACTTAAATAACACAATTGAAAGCATATGTGTATTGTTTGTGTATTTATACACAAGCACTCATATATATTCAAATAATTTTTTAAAAAAAAGTTCATTTACCTCTTACTACCACACACCGGTCGTTGGTACTTGCTGGCTTGTGTAGCCTCTAGGTAACAAAAGCTCAACACTGCGCCTAGCATTCTGGAGCACTTCTGTTGTCTTTTGTACATGTTTTGGAGTTTTTACGTGCTTCTGAGGCTACGTCTACATGTACACGGGTATTTTTGAAAACAGATTTTCTGTTTTCGTTTAAAAAAAGAATCCCGTCCACATGTAAATGCAGAAATGAAGGAAAAGCATGCCAAAGCAACAGGTGCCCATTTATTCCTAAACGTGTAGAAATGTTGGCCAATCAGAAGCCTCGGTGGGAAATAGTAAACAAAGATGGGGCGTAGAAGCAGAACCGAGTCGTATGTGTGGAGGGACAGTAACTGTGTGTGTGTATGTAAGCATTTAAACACTGCAGAGAGTACAATTAACAGTAACAGTATTGTAGAAATTCATTTCACCGAAACAAAACGTGGCGCACAGTGTGACGTCAAAAAAGGCGCACATCTTTGACGCTGCGTTTTCTCCGTTTTCCTCATCCATGCGTAAATGCAAAAACTGAGTTTTCGAAAATATCCACCCTGACAGGCATTTTTAGAAATCTCCATTTTCAGTGACCGAAAACGCCGTTTATGTGTGAACGAAAGGTGCAAACGCATAGAAAAATCTCCATTTTCAAAAATACCCGGGTACATGTGGACATAGCCTGAGTTTTTGTGTTTTGGAGTTTTTACGTGCTTCTGAGTTTTTACGTATTTTGGAGTATGTATGTGCTTCAGGGTTTGTACATGTTTTGAAGTTTGCACGTGCTGCTTTGTCTCTAGGGGCCACCATAAATATACTTTTATTTATTCATTCCACATAAAATATAATAAATAAATCATATAATAGAAAAAAACTAGTCACAGTTCAACTTTTAACTATTTAAATTTTCAGCTTTTTCCTTTTAAACAAATTTAAAATGACACAACACAAAACACTGCAAACCACAACACAATTAAATATAAATTAAAGTATGAAAAAAAAGATGCATATTCTCTGTCATATGGGCCTGCATGAATAAACTTTCTGAATCCTTTATCATCTGCAACTGAAAATAGTTGTGGATGATTACTATACCTTTCTAATGTGACATTGTTGTCCCTGGCTCTCTTTCTCTGTCTCTCCCTCCCGCTCTGTTCCTGTGCTACTGCGACTGTAACTACCGCCCCTCCCCCCTCTGCCCAGCGCAAAGCACAAGGCTCGCGTGCGGAGTGAAGCGAAAAAAAAAGTGCGAGAGAGGGTGAGAGAAAGATAGAAGAAAAACCCACGGCTCGCGTCGTTCACGTCAAAGATCCGGCTCTAATAAGAGCCATTTCGTTCGCGACCGACCCATCACTAGAGCCAAACACCTTATTTTAATGTTAGCACTCACTGGGCCTAAAGCAAGAAGCCAGAGTTAACAGATGAAGTGTGCTACCTCCATCAAGGCACCTTTATCACTAACTGAGATTTTAGGTTTTTCGACCTAGCTTTGCAAGGAAATCCTAATACATATCATTTGAAAATTTGAGTTTCCAACTCAAAATTAAACTAACTTTGACCTAGGGCTGTGCGATATGACCAAAATCTCATATCCAAAATCAAGAAGTCTATCGTCCCGATAACGATATAAATCACAAAAATGTAACAGTTTCTGTAAATTCTGTGAATCTTGGGCAGCTTGTCTTGTGGGAAGTGTTTCCAGCTGCGCGTCATGTAGCAGGAGTCGAGTGTTTTAACTGATGCATGAAACGATACATTTTTAGACATAAGTTGTAACAGCCGCTGTTTTCTTTGTGAGTATTCATTACACGGCGTGCTGCGGGGAAAAGCCTGTTCTAACGTTTGAGTCTAAGGTTTATTTTTTAGCACCTGGCAGCTCTTTTTTACTTCTCATCCGTAAATAATCTGCTCTTTCACGTGATTCAGTTTATTTTGAAAAGTCTCAACAGGATCTTGAGCTTTATTGTGAAAGGTTTAAGTGGAACAGAAACAAGCGGTACCGTCGTTGTTGCTAACGACAACGCATAAAAACACTCGCTTGTCCTTCTGTATTGTGGTTATATTAAATATAAGAGAAAGAAAGAACTTTAAGAAATTAATATAGCCACTACAGTGACCATCAAAACGGTGAAAAAATATTGCCGTAAACAGTTTATTTTGCGACACCACGAAACAAACGATAGCGTAAAATCAAACGATAGACATTTATATATCGTTATATTGAACAGCCCTATTTGAAAGTCTGGCAGTAAAGCTCAGAACTTGTGCTTCACTCAATGACTAACCATTGTGCAAGAATTGATTCAGCCTGACTACTTATGCTTGTAAAAACACAAACTTGTGCAGAGAAGCAGATATCAGCAATGTTCCCTCTAAGCTGCGCACATGCACAATTGTGCACTGCTGGCACGGTCTCTACTCAGAAAATAATCTGTGTTGCGCACAAAAAAGAAATTCTAACCTGAATTGGAATTAAAGTAAATACGTTAACAATTCTGTTTTGCAGTGTTAGTCAGTAAGTGACTGGCTGCTCCAGTATGATGTCACCTGATCCCATAGTCAAGCCAATAATGCGATTCACATTCGTATATGCACAGCTAATCAACGTGGTTGACAGGCGATAACAGCATCCTTATGTGCTGACACCGGTGTTTTAGCTAGCAAAGCGGCGTGGCTGATGAGGTATCGGATCAGTATTGTCAATACCACCCTGAATTTTACTTTCTGTCGGATCAGAAAGGAAATCAGCGGTATCGCATATCACTCCCCCCCCCCACACACACACACACACTCTTGTGTAATGTACCACAAATCTTGTGTAGTTAGTGTGTAGTCTAGTCAGTAGGTGTTGTGTATGTCAGAACAATGAGGTGACTGCTGAATGTTACAGGTGTTACAGGAGTGATACATCCTGTTGTCAGGCCTGCAGGTATCAGGCTGTTGTTCTCCTTTATCTCATAGTGGTAAGAAATTAGTTTTTGGAGTGGCACAAATAATTTGTGTGGCATCAAATTTGAGACAGAACACCTGATTGTTCTGTAAATAGTTTGAAATGTTTATTTTAAAAAATGCTTTGGCTGCATTTTTAGGTAAACAGCTGTAAAAAAAACTTTGTTTGCAAAACTCAGTAACTTTTTTTTAATTGCCCAGCATTGGTCTTTATATACTGTATTTTGCAGTTTATCACAGAGAAATAGCTCTTTCCAAAATAAAAGCTATACTATACACTTCTTCTGGGCTATACTCTCAGCAGCATATTAAACATATCAGGTCCCCATAAGGAGAATCATGTGCTAAATGACTCGGGTAAAGTTTGTAGCATGCGTGCTTGTTGTTTTTGTCTGCTTCCACTAGTCTTTGCGCTAGGATGATGTCGGCGTAAATGTACAGTCATATTCGTTGTGTTCCCACTAGTGTTGTTAGTGTTAATCTCGTTAAAATGGCATTAACGCCATAACACCACAAATCTCTGTTAAAGAGTTACCGAAGATCGCCCCGTGTGTGGGGCTGGACGGCGTCAACACGTTAACAAGCAAGCTAACTGCGCTAACGCACTAGTTCCCACAAATTGCGTAGCACATCTGACACACTGTTTTACTTTTGTCCATGACGCGCTTACCGTCATGCTTTACATGAAAACCATAATAGTTTCAAACGCCAGATCTGAATGAGGGTGGGGGAGGCTCAATTTCGGGTAGCATTGAGGCAGTTGCCATGCTGCAACGAGCTTAGCTTCTGTCTTGCTAGCTTGCGCTGCACTCAGTGGATCTGCACTCGACAGTGCAGCCTAGGCGGAGTAGTCGAACGCAGATCCACTGAGCGCTCATCACAGACAGCATCGTCAGAAGAAAAGTTGATAAAATAAATTTAAAAAATTGTATTGTTCGATACATATGCGTACCGAACCGAAAGCACTGTATGGAACGGTTCAATATCGATACGAGTATTGTTGCACCCCTAACATATATACATACACACATATATGTATATATATATATATATATATATATATATATACACACACACACATGTATAAGGGAAAGTTATGTCTTCAAAATTGGAGTTCAAGTTATTTTTACTTCCAATAGTGTTAACATACTACGCAGGTCCTGAACAAGTTTTGTTTTTTTTATTTTAATTTTTTAAATTTTGGACTAAAGCAGTTAATTCAAAGTAGTCTAACATAAATGTAAATGCTGTGCTTTGATTATTTTAGTA
This sequence comes from Oreochromis niloticus, assembly GCF_001858045.2. Taxonomy (NCBI): domain Eukaryota; kingdom Metazoa; phylum Chordata; class Actinopteri; order Cichliformes; family Cichlidae; genus Oreochromis; species Oreochromis niloticus. The sequence goes on from NC_031967.2 coordinate 66,696,565, forward strand.
AACCATGTAACTCTGATGGATTCGATGCTGGCGTGACCACAGTGCACACGTCTGCTATTGCTCACAGTGGCCCAAGAGATCGCTCAGGGAGTTTGTGCAAGACACATAAAAAATTAGAGGGAACATTGGATATCAGATGTGCTCTGGTGTAAACTTTGACCTGTAGGTATGAGGAAATGAAGCAGGTGTAGCAGGAGGACAGGACAAGCTCAGGTAAACAGAGTGCTCACAAGCTAAATGACCCAGCTCTCCTCCTCCCACATTTCTGGTTTAACCGAAGTGCTTGGAAAAGAAACAGACCTCAGATCAGTCCTTAAGCTTTAACTCTAGGCAGATGTGGCAGGTCATACAGCCCAGTTAAACACACCTTTAAAACAATGTACAGAATCCTTGAAGAGTGTAAATAATTTATAAATCTGAAATTTAATCTCACCTGCAGAGACAAACGAGATGCAGACAGACAGAGTCCAGCAGACAGATGCAGACGTTACAGCAGACATTGCTCCTTTGTTTAAAGTGTAATAAATGTCCAAAAGATGGTGGTATTTTTCAACAATTACAAAATCCCTGAATTTAAAATCTGATGTTTTTAAAGAAAGCTGAAAGTCTCTTAGTGTGATACCAGTTATCAGTTAACTTGTTCTTGCGATGGTCCAGACAGGCCAGCGTTTCTTTCTCTTTCTCTTTCTCTTTAGTCGAGTCTACCGTAGTGAAAGTCTGTAGTAGTGATGTGTCGTTGGCGAACACACCCTCTCTCGCCCTTTTTTCTGCTTCACTCCGCACCGAGGCTTGTGCTTTGCGCTGGGAAGAGGGGGAAGGGGCGGTAGTTACACTCCAGTAGCACAGGAACAGAGCAGGAGGGAGACACAGAGAGAGAGAACCAGGGACAACAACATTAGAAAGGTATAGTAATCATCCACAACTATTTTCAGTTAAAGATGATAGAGGATTAAGAAAGCTTATTCATGCAGACAGTGGCGGTCCTAGCCTGTTTGCCCCCCCCCCACACACACACACACACACATACATAAAACATATTAAGGATTGAACATGAACATAAAACTGTTGTCGGAACCATACTGAATTTCACCAGAGAAACACACACACACATATATGAAGAGAGAGAGTATGTATTACATGCAAACAGCTACCAAACAGCCATCATAATTCAACATACAATGAGAACAGGACAAATCAACAATTGACAATGACTAATTAAAATCTGTAACCTAATGTATTTTTTGGAGTTTAGTCTGTTACTGTTACTATTTTTACCCTTTTGTTGGAGCAACTGTAACCCACATAATTTCCTTAGGGATTAATAAAGTATTCTGATTCTGATTGTTTCAGGATGACCTGCCATTATCCAATCACACATCTGCTTACCTGTATCTTTTGCTCGTTTCTCCTCTTCTTTTCTCTTTTTTCTAAACTGAGCTCCTGATGACTTTGAACTTTTCTTGTCCATCTTCCATTGGTTTTAATTTTGCACTCCAGTATGAACACAAATCACTCAACCCGAGGATCACCACAACATAACCTAACAGACCTACACCTTAGTTCACAGATTCACTTTGTCTAAGGTTTATTTCTGGGATTTCACACAACCCAGGATTCAGATCATGAATACATAATGGGCTTGGATTCACATCATTATGACTGAAATGTGCTCTATTTGGAAGCAGCCGGCTCCCCTCCCCTTTCGACGGGTTGTGTGTGAGACTTTAAATCATCAAACTGTAAGTTTTAAATTTTAAATTGTTATTGATCCCTTTACCCCGAGTCCTAGAGTGTATATTTATTTTCTTACTCTTCTTATATTGATTGTTTGTTTACTTGCACTACTATAACTGGAGCCTCGTCCTCTCGTCTCTCTATATACTGGACTGTATGTAGCGGAGATGACAACAAAGTTTACTTTGACTTCAGCAGCGAGCAGGCGCACCGAGGGCTCTCGCGCTCACTTTTGACGTTTCGAAAAAACATCAGCCCACTCCATCCTGTGCCGCAAGCGCGCCCTTACTCCCAGGAAATGGGCGATAGAAACATTCCCAATATGTGCTGGCTGATGTCGGGGCAGCATGAGTACGAGCAATTTTTTTTTCTTTTTTTGCCGATGCCCGTGATGCTGCCCCCCACCACCACGCCACCCTGGGCAACCGCCCGTGTCGCCCGTATCAAAAACCGCTACTGCATGTAGACCTATATGACAGAGAATGTGTATCTTCTTTTTGTTTTCATATTTTAATTTATATTTAATTGTGTTGTTGTGGTTTGTAGTGTTTTGTGTTGTTTCACTTTAAATTTGTTTAAAAGGAAAAAGCTGAAAATTTAAATACTTAAAAGTTTAAAATGTAAATAGTTGGTTTTTGTATTATATGATTTATTTATTACATTTTATATGGAGTAAATAAATAAAGTATATTTATGGTGGCCGTTAGAGACAAAGCACATAAAAACTCAGAAACACGTAAAAACTCCAAAACACGTACAAAACACAACAGTAGTGCTCCAGGATGCTCGGCACAGTGTTGAGCTTTTGTTACCTGGTGGCTACACAAGCCAGGAAGTATCAACGACCGGATTTGGTGTGTGGTAGTAACAGGTAAATTAATTTTTTTTCATTATTTGAATATATATGAGTGCTTGTCTATAAATACACAAACAATATACATATGCTTTCAATTGTGTAATTTAAATGATCTGGGTAGCTCTGTTTTGGAAATTCAGTTAACGCTACAAATGTGTTTTGGAGTGTACGTGCTTTTTTGAGTTTGTATATGCTTTAGAGAATGTACGTGCTTTGTCTCTAGGGGCCATATATAAATATATATAAATAAACCACTTTTTTGCATTAGTAATTCCTTTTGTGCATAATTTTATATTATTATTAATAATAAATGAATTAAGCAACAAAACAACCTGAAGACCCGGTTCGGAGCCGAAAGAGCCGGCTCTTTTTAGTGAGCCGAGCCGAAAGAGCCGGATCTCTAAAAGGAGCCGGAAATCCCATCACTAGTCTGTAGATCGTTACATCTTTTTATTAGCCCGGTGAGCTTAGACACTGTAGATTCGCCCCAATAGGAGCGCCGAATCCCACTGTAGACGACCAATCGTCTGGTCGACGGAAGTTGCGTCACCAAAACAACACCACGCAGCGGAACAGCGAAGAAGCCGGCAAGTCCGCTACTTTTGACAGATGCATCTATGGTCAGAAAGGGTTTGAAGATCACACCTCTTAAGAGATGTGGGAAGTATATTGTCAGTACAGCAGCCAAAACAACAGACCTGAGAAGTTCAGTGATGAGAAGAGGGAGGTCATTCAGAAGGCACACAGTTCTGTGAAGCGGTGGTTGAACACACCAGTGATGCACATCACAAGTATCCAAATGAAGAGGTTCAGAAAAAATATATATATGACAAGGAACAATTAAGTGTTGTGGAGCAGAACAGGGCAGTAAATGACTTAGTTAAAGATAGTGATATGTGATTAATCTTGGCAAAGTGTGCATGTCCATCAATCGCGTTACTCACAATAAACTGTATTGTTTAGCAACAGCTGACGAGTACCCCCAGGTGTGATCCTTCATTGTGGCCAGGTGATGATGCTGAACTGATAGCTGCATCCCAATCTGTGGAAGGTATGTGAGATTCAGAGTTAATATACATTGTACTGTTTGTACAAAGTTATTATAATTACAAAACTAATTGTTCATATCATTTATAGATTCACTGAAGTCCCAACACTCCTCGTCTGCAAGTCAACCTCTAAAGCAACGGCTGACAAGCAGAGGTGCTTCCTCCTCCCAGGTGTCTGCTACACAGAACTCAGCTCACCTGTCCAAGGAGTTTAAGAACACTGTACAGTCACATCAAAATAAATCTACTGTGCAGCCCAAACATCGTGGGTCCACAGAGGCTGCCATACAGTCCAAAAAACTTGACACTGTTGGACTCACTAAGTCATCTGCATCCCAGTCATGATCACACAACACAATTGCCGTTGAGAGTCATTCACCTGTAAGTGATATTTATTTGAAATCAGACTATTTCAGTTAGAGCGTGTGTGTGCGTGCGTTCATGTGTTGTTGTTGTATTCTATGTTATATGTGTGTGTTTCAGGTGGAGCTAGAGGGATCGGTGTGTCTCTGGGAAAATTCTAATGGTATCCCATCTGATGACATTTTCTGGCTTAAAGAGGACACTGAAAGAGGGCTGTTTACCCCTGTTCAGACATACAAGGATGTTACTGGTGTGTTAAATAGGCGACGGATGAATAAATCAGATCGCATGTGGCCCACCAGAACCTCCTGGCTCAGAAAGGGGTGCTGTGGCCAGTGTACAGCTCTTCTTTTCGCAGCCACATCTTTTTGTGGCATCCTGTTGGGGTATGGAAGTACTCCCTGAAGTGTCCTCGAGCTGACGAATGTGTGGGTAAAGGACAAAAGGTGCACATATATAAGTCTGGCTATCACCACCAGGTAATTTCACATAAATATTTTACTCAAGTCTTCAAATGTAAACGGTAAAACTGCCATCCTGGATTCATATGCTTATGTTGGCCATTTTCTCTCATCATTATATACTTCAGGTACGTCACATCTGTTATGTGTCTAACTGGTACATGATGCTTACTGAGGTCCTGTGCTGCGGACATGTACAAAGGCAGGCAGAAGTGGCCGAGGAGGAAAAGTGGGTCGGCCTTCCTGGGACTCGGCAATTTTATCACAACTCGGGGACACCAAGCCATGTTCCCGACAATCCTGACTAGCAAGTGAGTAAAATGACCACCACGTTCATTTGTATTTTAAAGGCTATAAGTTTGTTTTTGTGGGGTTTTCTTTGTTGCAACATCAAGTACTTGGCTGTGACTGTCCTTGCAGGCGCGGTGTGTATAAGAATGTTGTGCTCTTTCTGAGAGACAGAACCAAAGAAAACACTATGGTTTGGCGGCAGATACAGGAGAATCACATGCAGGAGTACCTTCAGCGGAAGGACCTGTACACCACGCTCCTAATGACTTGCGGAGCCCGGGGGTATCATCTCATCCTTACGGCACACATTCCAGGCGCCACTTCCTCCAAGAGAGCTTCCCTTTGCATGGCTCTTGCGCCAGACTTTCCTGCTGGCAGAGGCCAGCAATATGAGGGATTACCGAAGCCAGATTCTGTCCACTTTTGGCACCGTGCTGAAAATGGATTTCACCAAAGTCTGTACTTTATAATACTGTATAACACTTTTTTTTAAGTCATGAAACAAGCAAGCAGACCTTGCTTAGTCTTGAAAGACACTGGTCTGTTGTCTTCAACAGATATTGGCCACGTATTTGTTTTGTGTGTGATTAGCCTTTGAACAATTCTTATGGACAGAAAGGTATATCTCTATTGTTGTGACAGAGGGAATACAAAAGATGTTCATGGTATTGTTATGGGGTTTTTATTATTTAAAATACTATTACATAATGCAAAGATTTCCTTTTTTTTTTTTTAGGTGGTGAAAAAGATGTCTGGGGAAGGTCAAGGCTCAGCAGAATGGTTCAGCAGTATCAGAAATGAACACTCACAAATAGTAACATTTGTGCTGACCTGCGAGGAGTCCTTTGACAAGCTGCAGCCAATATACTGTGGAGTTATGGAAAGGTTTCACTTGGCCAATCAGCCTGTTCCAAAATTTTGTATGTGGACCGTGGGTGTTGCCGTGCACAGGGACCATCAGTAGTAGAGGCCTTGTTTCAGCCTTGGGTGGACAGTGGGATGCTTGTGCGTCTGGACATCTTTTACTCATGCAAAGTACTCTGCATTTAAGTCAGCACTGAAGTGAGTCTCTTCAAAACACCAGGTAGAAAAGTCCTCATTTCAAAAGGTTGTTATAATATTAATACAAATTGGGACAAACTAAAGATCACACAAGGTGAAATATGAGCCCACGCCCAGCACTGTAGGGACCAAGGTTTTGAAGGGAAGGAGAGACTTGCTGATGCCAGTCTTCCAGCCCCAGCCACCTCTTCCACCTGTGCCACTACCACCAGCACTTGGAAAGACCCCTGCAACCTCTACCATCACCAGATCTGTGTCTTCAGTGGCTGCTTCTACATCAACCTCTGAGACTGTTGGGCCCCCCATTCTGCAAAAAAAAACCTGCAGCGAGACTATCCCTGGCAATAGTGGTCCTGCTACATCACTCTCTTCCACATTGGCCATAACACTCACCATTACCATACTAGACACTGCAGGCAGCCCTTCAGTCTGGGCAAGGGCAACACAGTATAAGGGTAAGCTTAAGGATCACCTCATCAGAAGTAGGAGCCAAAGTGTCAAGGGTGCAAAACCTTCCCATTTGCAGAATCTGCCACCAGACAACCCAAGGACATAAAAAATCTAAAAAAAAAAAAAAAAAAAAAAAAGCTTTCTGCTCTGTAAAAATGATGTCCCCATCAACAGGTCTCAAAAATAGTTTTTAGCAGCTACAAGCACTTTACCTCGATGGTTGACCAGCTTGGGGAGGTTTAAAGGGGTTTTCCATTGCAGAGCAGGACCTGGTGTGGTACCCCATATGGGTTTGCAGGACAATCAACTTTTAGAATGATCAAGACATTCAGCTTTTATCTTTTTGTACTCTTTTAAAATACCACTGATTATACTGCTGTCTTTGTCTTTTACTGTTTCATCCATTTTAATAAAGTGTTTTGTATTACAGTAACAGTGAGGTTGGGCCCCCCTTTGTTTTACAAGAAAAATGCCCCCCCCTCCACACACACACATACGCACACACCCATACCTATATTTTGTTTTCAAAACTCCACTGATATTTGGTAAACAATCAAACAAATACAATTAAACTGTAATACATTATAGGTAGGAATAAAATATACTACTAACTCGTTTATGCTACGACCACACCTACAAATGCAGCTGTTTCTATGCGTTTGGGCCTTTAGTCCACACGTAAACGGCCTTTCGAATCACCGAAAACTGAGATTTTTTTTAAACTTCTTTTTGTGTGTGGACGAGGAATACAGAGGTCGTCTCGTCACGCAACGTCAAAGGTATGTGCCTTTTTTCACGTCACGCTGTGCGCCACGTTATTGTTTACATGAGCTGAATTGCCGAATGGCAGATAGAGACAAAATATTGTTGATCTGACTATCTTCAGTTTTTACGCGCATACATATACACACACATTACTGTCCCTACATTTAGAAAGGCAGAGGCGTCACGATGTATTTACGTGTAGTTGTTTTTTCCTGTGTAATAATATTCAACATTGCTGTCAATACATTTTTCAAAAAATGCCTCTCTGTGCAAAATGGGTTCAAAAGCATAAACAACTGTAGGATACTGTTTGTCCGTGATTTGAACCGGAGAAACAAATCGTGGCAGGATCAGCCTGATGTTATTTGGATCTGTTGCGAAATCAGTTTCACCCCGGTTCTTTTTATTCCTTGGGCATCCAGAGACGGCACCGGACTCAGTAGTCATTTTCACAAAAACCTTTATTCATCTTTTTTTTTTTTTTCCTGTCCCATTTGGTTCTTTAGCTGTCCGAATTGTTGTCTGTAGACCAACAAGGATACCCAATGGATTTATTTTGCCAAATGGACCATTTCATCGACCTTTGTTGTTATTATTTATTTTATTTTATTTTCAGTTGTTACAGACGGGACAGACATGAGTGGGGGATAGGAAAGGGAGAAAGAAAGAGAGGAAGGAAAAGAAAAACAGAAGGGAAGAGGGACAGTGAGAAAGGGAAAAAAATCTCCTGGATCACCTGTTGAGAGAGAAAGAATAGAAAACCAGCAAAAAACAACAAAGCAACATACTAAACATTTATTCATCTTTATTCATCTTCATTTAAGTATGCATCTTCTAGAAGGGAAGACGTGCAAGGCCGGTGTCCCTCTGCAGATCTTCCATTCCTTTGTTTGTTACAGTCAGCTTTATAGAAGTGACCCCATCATAAAACCCCCATGGTGTGTTGCAAACTCTGTGTGTCTGTGTGTGTATGCACGAGCACATGAGTGCCTGTGTGTGCGCGTACCCATATGTCTATGTGAGTGCATGTGAGTGACTGTATGTGCGTACCTGTGTGTATGTGTGAGTGCACGTGAGTGAGTGAGTGTGCATGTAGGTGTGGGTGCATCGTAACAGTCAAAGCACTGTGCGTGTCTCGGCTCTGTGTATGTGACTTCCTCACAGTCATAAAAGTAATCTCCTCACCCAAGCTACAACAACTTCCTTTAGGCAACATACAAAACATAGTTAACATATTACAAACACTGAGACCCCCACTCTGCATCCACTGGGCCATTGGCCACTTGTTGTCTTATATTTACATTTACATTTAAGGTGGAGAGTCTCCTGCAAACCTACTTCTAAGTTATAACAATTATAAGTTTTTATTAAAGGTACAAGCATCAGCATCAGCATCCCCCAACTGTAGCTTCCTGTCTCCTTTTATGACAGGCAGAAGTCCAGTGTCCATAAATTCCTTTCCCTGTACACAATTACACACACTCTCAGGCCTAGTTTGGCTAAGCCAAACTAAAACACACAGACAAATCCTTTCCTTATTCCTCTGATTTACTGCTGGACCCTCTTATCTAAGCAAATTTAACACATTATATTCTAATAATTATTTTCTTGTACTCACAGATCCCACTGTAACTTTACTGTATAAAGAGCTAACATCTCCAAAATGTCAGGAGTAGTTAGTCAGTTAGTCATTACAAGAAGAGTTTGTGAACTAAAAATCAAGAATGTGGGATACAGTTTGTCTGTGATTTGGAGAGCCCAGCGCTGCTCCCGACAGGGAAAGCTAATGCTGCAGGGGAGACCTACCTTGGCACTTGTGCAAGTGAAGCCAAAGGGAAGATATGCTTCACCATATTTTCTAGTCTTTGCTTGGAAGGAAGTTGGTTTGGAAACATATTTGGCGATGCTTCATCTCTTGTTTTGCGTTTGTTTGGGAGCCCCGTCAAAAACCTGTCCATTATGGTAGCAGTGTCCAAGCTTTCTTTTTTTTTCTTTTTTCATACCGCGCTCCCCCCTGCAATGACTCTGCACACCCGGGGGCGGGCCTCACACTTTGGGAACCTCTGACTTAATGAATGAATGCTTTAGTTGGGCTTTAATATACCTTAGACTTACTGACCTTCTTTGAATCAGCATCACTATAGTCCGAAGGGCAAGTTACACAAAAAAGCACTCTCTGCCAACAGGTTTAGAAGACACAAATATGTAGAAGCATAACAGAAGCAAAGAAAGCAACATGTACAAGCAGGTGGCAAACAGTTCAAGTTCATGACGTATTTGTACAACACATGTCTCCGCAAGAGCTTCAGTGTTTACTGGAATGGATTCTGAAACACTAACAGAGCCATTATCTGTCTGTTATGTCAGTCAGATTTACCCAGATAGTCTTGGTTGAGATCTGGTGACTGTGAAAGCCATGGTATATGATCACACCATTTTCATAATCAACTATTTAGTGACCCCTCTTCAAATACTTTGTCACAGGACAAACAATCTCTCATGGCAACTTTGTAATCATTTTGCGGCTCTTTTGCCTTTCACACGTGGACCCTAACATGGTAGCAAAGTGCAAAAATGTCTCTCTGTAGGGGGTCAAGAGTTTAGGGCATGCCTTTAATTTTTTCCCTGTCTGTAAATGACAGTACAATGGCATGAATAATCCTTCACATTTTACCAGTATAAATGTAAAACAATTACATGGGGGCAACATAAAAGACTCCTCTTATGACTAGTTAGTCTGCCCCAGGGCAGCTGTGGCTACAACTGTAGCTTGTCTCCACCAGTGTGTGAATGTGAGAGTGAATGAATAGTGGAATTGAACACCGCTTTGAGACTATAATGCAATCCATTATAGTAATTACACATCATAATAACGCAGAAGAAAAGAGCAATTCATTCTCAATTGCTGTTGATTTCAGGGGATTTTCCAACCTGTTTTGGTTCAAAAGAGCCAAAGGAAAATCATCATCAATGTTGGAGTAAAAACTAGATGCTTTTATTGTATGTGCACTGATAATGCTTACTGTCTTGTCATTGTAAACAACTCAAAACACATAAATAACACATTGTGATCATGCTGAAGACCACAGACAGCAGTCCAGGCATCAGGTGGGATAAAGGAGCAGGAAACATATACAGACTGCATGAAAAGGAGAAGTCTCCTTTATTGCACATTTTTCACCAATCACAAGCCTCTTTTTTCCCCTTCTTTCACTCGAAACTTTTGACCAAGGTATCCCCTTCTTCCCCCTTCTAATTCAATTAAATGTTATTTATATAGCACCAAATCACAACAAAAGTCACCTCAAGGCACTTTATATTGTACAGTAGATACAGAGAAAAGCCCAACAACCATATGACCCCCTATGAGCAAGCACTTTGGCGACAGTGGGAAGGAAAAACTCCCTTTTAACAGGAAGAAACCTCCGGCAGAACCAGGCTCAGGGAGGGGCGGGGCCATCTGCTGCGACCGGTTGGGGTGAGAGAAGGAAAACAGGATAAAGACATGCTGTGGAAGAGAGACAGAGACTAATAACAGATATGATTCAATGCAGAGAGGTCTATTAACACATAGTGAGTGAGAAAGGTGACTGGAAAGGAAAAACTCAATGCATCATGGGAATCCCCGGCAGCCTACGTCTATTGCAGCATAACTAAGGGAGGATTCAGGGTCACCTGGTCCAGCCCTAACTATATGCTTTAGCAAAAAGGAAAGTTTTAAGCCTAATCTTGAAAGTAGAGATAGTGTCTGTCTCCCGAATCCAAACTGGAAGCAGGTTCCACAGAAGAGGGGCCTGAAAACTGAAGGCTCTGCCTCCCATTCTACTTTTAAATACTCTAGGAACAACAAGTAGGCCTGCAGAGCGAGAGAGAAGTGCTCTAATAGGGTGATATGGTACTACAAGGTCATTAAGATAAGATGGGGCCTGATTATTTAAGACCTTGTATGTGAGGAGCAGGATTTTGAATTCAATTCTGGATTTAACAGGAAGCCAATGAAGGGAAGCCAAAACAGGAGAGAGAGATATCCCATAGGGCTTGTGTCAAAATTTGATTGATGGCCCCAGCCTTGACCTTTTGACCCTACTGGAAGTACTCTGGAAGTGTCTAATCGAATCCAGATGTGTGTAATATGATCCATAAGCACGACAAATCGCATCCGGTGAGGGGAGGGGGATACTCCGGAAGTGTCTAATGGATTCCATATTTGTGACTAATTGCATCCGGTGTGAAAAGAGGAGGGGTGGTTCCTGGGGCTTGGAGAGTTCATGTGGGTAACGCAGCAGATTTCTGTTGAGTCTGCATTATAAAAGCATCTAGTTTTTACTCCAACATTGATGATGATTTTCCTTTGGCTCTTTTGAACCAAAACAGGTTGGAAAATCCCCTGAAATCAACAGCAATTGAGAATGAATTGCTCTTTTCTTCTGCGTTATTATGATGTGTAATTACTATAATGGATTGCATTATAGTCTCAAAGCGGTGTTCAATTCCACTATTCATTCACTCTCACATTCACACACTGGTGGACACAAGCTACAGTTGTAGCCACAGCTGCCCTGGGGCAGACTGACTAGTACGGTACTCCCAAACAAACGCAAAACAAGAGATGAAGCATTGCCAAATATGACCAAAACGCTCTAAACACTCTCCGCCTTTAAGCAAAAACAAAAACAAAAAAAACCCTCCACCCTTTCCTATTGGTCGAAAAATGTACCATGTCGACCAATCAAAAATTATATAGCAACGTGGCATTTAGTTGTTAAGAAATGGAAGGACGTTTTAGGAGTGATGGCGGTGTTTTGAGATGTGAGAGATTTGAGACGTTTTGCTCAAATCTTGTGTAGTTAGTGTGTAGTTAGTGTGTAGTGTAGTCAATAGTTTTGTTGTGTGTGTCAGAACAATGAGGCGACTGCTGAATGTTACAGGTGTTACAGGAGTGATACATCTCCTGTTGTCAGGCCTGCAGGTATCAGGCTGTTGTTCTCCTTTATCTCATAGTGGACAGAAATTATTTTTTGGAGTGGCCCAAATAATTTGTGTGGCATCAGATTTGATGCAGAACAGCTGATTGTTTTGATAATATTTTGAAATGTTCAAAATGTCCTGGCTGCATTTTAAGGTAAACAGCTGCAAAAAAAACTGTTTGCAAAACTCAGTAACTCAGTAACTTTTTTGAAGAAGTAACTTTATAATTAATTGCCCAACATTGGTCATTATATACTGTATTTTGCAGACAGAGAGTTACAGGACTCTCTCCCAGACCACAGACTCATAGTCATAATACAAGTCAGAGCTTTATAATAAATAAAAAAAATGAAAAAGTTCTCTTTTCAAAATTGGAGTTCAAGTTATTTTTACTTCCAATAGTGTTAACATACTACACTGCTGTAATTTTATTATTTTAATAAACCATGTAACTTGGATGGATTAGATGCTGGCGTGACCACAGTGCACACGTCTGCTGTTGCTCACAGTGGTCCAAGGGCTCGCTCAGGGAGTTTGTGCGTTTGTTCAGACACATGAAAAATTCGAGGGAACATTGATGGCAGGACTCTTTTGGGCAGTTTTGTAGGAATGGGGTCTAAAAGACATGTTGATGGTTTGGAGGAATTAATTATTGAAGAAAAAGAGTCTAACTTAACATCAATGGTACTAAAAGTAGCTGTAGATAATATTACATCTGTGGGATGATTACTGGTAATTTTTTTCTCTAATGATAAAAATTTTATTTGTGAAGAAGTTCATGAAGTCATTACTAGTTAACGTTAAAGGGATGGTTGGCTCAGTAGAGCTCTGACTTTTTGTCAGCCTGGCTACAGTGCTGAAGAGAAACCTGGGGTTGTTCTTATTTTCTTCAATCAGTGACAAATAGTAAGATGTTCTGGCTTTGCGGAGGGCTTTCTTATAAATCAGCAAACTATTTCTCCAGGCTAAATGATGATCCTCTAAATTTGTGACACGCCATTTCCTCTCCAGCTTACGAGTTATCTGCTTTAGGCTACGTGTTTGAGAATTATACCACGGAGTCAGGGACTTTGGATTTGAGACCTTAGTTTTCACAGGACCTACAGTATCCAGAGTCGTACGTAGTGAGGAGGTAAAATTATTAACAAGATAATCAACCTCTGTTGGAGTAGCGTTCAGATAGCTGCTCTGCTCTATGTTGGTACAGGGCATTGAAGATGATAACAGTGGGTGGATTATATTCTTAAACTTAGTTACAGCACTTTCAGAAAGACATCTACTGTGATAAAGTCTACTCTCCACTGCTGTGTAATCAATTATTGTAAATGTAAATGTTATCAGGAAATGATCAGACAGCAGAGGGTTTTCAGGAAACACTGTTAAATGTTCAGTTTCTATGCCATATGTTAAAACAAGATCTAGAGTGTGATTAAAGTGGTGGGTGGGTTCTTTTACAGTTTGAGAGAAGCCAATTGAGTCTAATAACAGATTAAATGCCATGTTGAGGCTGTCATTGTTAGCATCTACATGGATGTTAAAATCACCCACAATAATTATTCCCATACGGTAAAAAAAAAAAATATATTTTGAAATGTATTTCAAAGTATACAAAAAATGGCCAAAAAATATATGCGCCAAAATACATTTCAAAATATATTTATATATTTTGAAATGTATTTCGGCTATATTTAAATATGTATTAGAATATATTGTAACCCACTGCTTGTTTCATCAGGCCGTTCAGCAGAGTTAGCATGAAGGAAGGAAATGTGATAATTGGACCTCAAGTGGCCAAGTAAGAAACACAAACAGTCGAGCACATGGGGAAAGCTTTTATCCTCAGTGACGTGCATGCCTGATGTTTACTGAAACGGAACGCGGCCTTCATCTGCTGCTAATGACCAAAGACTTTGTGTCATTCGTCACTGACTCAAGAGTAAAAACAGATGCTGAGACATACTTGGCCGACTGTTCAGACGTACGATCTGTTCCAGTGGAAATGTTTTTTGCTGACAAACATGCACAATAAATTACTTTCTATTCAGCCTCAAAGGGAATCTGTTTCGAACTCACATGTCACACATTTCCTTTAATTTGTAGGAACAGTTTGTAGCACTGAGAAAACATCTTCCTCGGCAGTCAGTTTTCCACACAAAGCGACGTCACACAGAGGAAAGGCTAACATATGTGTTAAAATGAATTAACATTGCAGAAATACACATACCTCGTTTCCCCTCGTGTTTCATTCTATGTCTTCCCCAGCCCGTTATGTCTGTCCTCTCTCTCTCCTCCTGTCTGAACCTCTGTACTTCCTGTTTTACTTTGTCAGTCTCCCGTCAGTGTCGCGTCTCTCCTGCCATGTCTTGTTACAATTATCTGTGTCAGCTGTGTTCCCCGTGTGTTCCCACTTCCCTCGTTAACCCTCTGTGTATTTATGTGCATGTCTCTCTCAGTTCAGTATCGCTTCGTCAATGTCTCCTCCCGAACCTGTGTGCCTCCCTGTGTTCCCTCGGTCCTCAGCTTAGTTCTCCCAGTTTAGTTTTGTTACTTTGTCAGTCCTGCATTAAAGCAGCATTTTTGAGTTCCACTTCAGTCTCTGTGAGTTTTGCATTTGGGTCCTCATCTGCCTCCACACAGCGTGTCCATGACATTGCATGGATCATAGTCACCTTCTATTGGATGTTAAATCATGGCAGGATGTTCTGACTCTTCCTTCAGTTATTAGGTTGCAAACTGCAACCGAATAAAAGCATTAAAAATCAAAAAATAAGTAGACAGTAAGTGGACAAACCCCAGATGTTTTGTCCTGCTGATGAGCTGAAGCAGAGTTTCTAAGCAGTGATTTTTGTGGACGTAAGTAATATGGCAATCAAAGAGGCAACAGCAGGATTTACTGTTTCTGTCTCTCTGCAGACTGACGGCTGTTTATGGGATAGAAGAAGTGTTGGGACTCCAGAAGGGTGAGACCCTGCTGGTGAACGCTGCAACTGGAGCAGTGGGCTCCGTGGTGGGACTGATCGCCAAGATCAAGGGCTGGAAGGTGGTGGGCTCAGGAGGCTCTGATGCCAAAGTGGCTTACCTCAAAGAGCTGGGATTTGATGAGGCCTTCAACTACAAAACTGTGGGTTCCCTGGAGGAGGCTCTGAGGAAGGCTTCACCAGAAGGATACGATTGCTTCTTTGAAAACGTGAGCTTTCCTTACACATGTATTTCTTTTGCATATTCAAAATATATTTATAATATATTTTGAAATGTATTTTAATGCATAGATTTTTTGGCCATTTTCTTATATTTTGAAATATATTTCAAAATTATTTAAAATCATTCAAAAATATATATATTTAACCCTTCATATATTTCTAAGAAAACACATGTAACAGCTGAAAAAAACTCTTTATTTGATGTCTAAAACTTACATATAGAATATCAATCAAGCAAGGAACATACATTTTATAATTTTATTCTCATTACATACTTAAACATTCTAAAAGAAACACACACACACACAGAGCACTCCCACCAGACCACACGCCCACACAAACAGAAGCTAAAAGCTCGACAGTCGCACTGTTAGGTCTGTCAAGCAGTTTTGGATATTCTTCTGTTGGTACAAAAATGATCGTTTTGACAAAAAATAATAATTTCATCAATTGTGGTCGCCTGCCCTAACTTGCCCTCTACTTGTTTTATGTATGTATGTTAAGCTTGTGTTGTCATATCTAGTCTCCATGTTTCTGTTTTACTTTGAAAGGTCCCGTGTTTCTGGGTACTACATGTTTAGCCTCACTTCCCCTGTTGTGCCATTATGTACATTTGTGTCAGCTTTTTCTTCATGTGTTTCCACTTCCCATGATCACCCCTTTTCAAGGTCTTGAAGGCAAGCTATAACTTTCTTTTTGTAGCTGCTTGTGGGGTCTCGCTTTAAGGCTTCGTAGGTATTGTTGTCACTGAGGAGAGTAGTGATCTTTGCGTGGTAATCTGTTGTGTTTAGGACCACGGTGCACCTTCCCATATCAGCTGGTATTATAGTGATGTTGTGGTCTTTGGTCAGGGAAGCGACGGCCTTCTTTTCTTGTAATGTGAGATTAGACGGAGGGACTTTGGCACTGGAGAGGGTAGCTTGCGTTCAAGACCTTGAAAGGGACAAAATCATTGACCGCCTCACATATCACCGCCTTTATCCCGGGGATGCCATAGCCTGCATTTATGGACTTCCTAAAATCCACAAAGAAGGGGTCCCACTCAGACCCATAGTCAGCAGCATAAACTCAGCCACTTACAACATTGCGAAACACCTTGCTACCGTCCTTGCACCTCTTGTGGGGAACACCCCACACCACATCAAGAACTCCACCGACTTCACCGACAAGGTCCAGAAACTTACCCTGGATCCAGATGAAACCATGGTGTCCTTTGATGTAGTCTCTCTCTTCACTTGCATACCCACCACGGAAGCAGTGGAGACTGTCAGAAAACGACTACAAGAAGACAGCTCCTTGGAAGACA
This sequence comes from Oreochromis niloticus, assembly GCF_001858045.2. Lineage (NCBI taxonomy): Eukaryota > Metazoa > Chordata > Actinopteri > Cichliformes > Cichlidae > Oreochromis > Oreochromis niloticus. The sequence continues at coordinate 66,713,070 of NC_031967.2, forward strand.
GGACCAACTTCACACCCGATCAGATCTGCACACTGTTAGACCTCTGCCTTACCACAACATACTTCAAATACAACGAGGGTTTCTACAGACAAAAACATGGCTGTGCCATGGGCTCCCCTGTGTCACCTATTGTATCCAACCTTTACATGGAGGAAGTGGAAAGAAAGGCTCTTGACTCTTTTAAAGGGAGAGTACCCAGCCACTGGTACAGATATGTAGACGACACCTGGGTCAAAATCAAGACACAAGAAGTGGAATCCTTCACTGTGGACATTAACGCCGTGGATAAAAACATCAAGTTCACCAGGGAAGACACAAAGGACAACTGCTTGCCTTTCCTGGACTGCGCCGTGCACATTGAAGAGAATGGCAACCTCAACATTGAAGTTTACTGGAAGCCCACACACACGGACCAGTACCTCCTCTTTGACTCCCATCACCCTCTGGAACACAAACTTGGAGTAATCAGGACCCTACACCACCGGGCAGAACATGTTCCCTCTAAGCCTGAAGGGAAAAAGAAGGAACACACACATGTAAAGGAAGCACTCAAAACATGTGGTTATCCTAATTGGGCGTTCATAAAGTCAGCAAAGAGGCACAGAAAAGAAGATCAGACACCAGCGAGGGAGGATAAGAAAGACAGACGCAACAACATTGTCATCCCCTATGTAGCCGGTGTATCAGAGAAACTCAGGAGAGTTTTCTCCAAGCACGACATCCCAGTGTACTTCAGACCCAGCAACACACTCAGACACAAACTGATTCACCCGAAAGACAAAACTCCAAAACACAGACTGAACAACGTGGTGTATGCTGTACAGTGCAGTGAGGAATGCCCAGACCTCTACATCGGAGAGACCAAACAGCCACTTCACAAGCGCATGGCACAACATAGAAGAGCCACCTCCACAGGACAAGACTCAGCAGTCCATCTGCATCTTAAGGATAAAGGTCACTCTTTCGAGGATGCCAACGTTCACATTTTGGACAGAGAGGACAGATGGTTTGAAAGAGGAGTGAAAGAGGCCATCTATGTCCACTGTGAGCGACCATCTTTGAACAGAGGCGGTGGTTTACGACACCAACTGTCTGCCATCTATAATCCAGTTTTGAGATCCCTCCCCAGACGCCTTAACGCCCACTCACATCCTGGGCCATCTGACCTCAGGAAATCACATGATAGGGTGGGGCCAGGTTTCACAATGAGCTCACCCGAAACCCTGGCTGATTGGGACCCACACCCACTTTCAGACCTTGGCTCAGGTGATTAGAGGATCATCAGGGGGTCCTTTTGTCCCTCTTTGGGGGGATACCCCCACTGGGTTTAAATCTGGGACTCTCGGCCATTTGACCTGAAGAAGCTTCTCGGATTCAAGGAACTTAAAGAAGTCCAGACGCTTTTCTTTCCAAGCTCCTTTGACTACGATGACCTGGATGACTGAGAACCTTCACAGACATTACACCTACTGATTGTAAAAAATGTAAACTTTTTATTCTAAGAACTCTGGTTCGGCACTTGAGACCGTTCAGTCCTGTGACAGTCACCATAATCATAACAGATATCAGACCCCGGAAATATGGATATGAACTGTGAAAACATCATTCAAGTATGGGATTAAATAATATAGTGGAAAAAATAAGATAAGTGTAAGTGCTAGTTGATTTAATATGTGGTAAAAAATATATGGTAATTAAAATAATTTCAATATTAAAATAAAATATCTATCTGTGTCATAAAAACAAAATCTACACCAACAAATGTGACATGACTGAGGGAGAAAAACAAGACCAAAAAAACACAATATGTGGACATCCTCGTATCTGAGGTGCTGGCAGAACGAGTTGGAGACCAGTAGCTGCACGCCAGTGGTTGGAGTGGGGGACAACTTCAGTGGCATTTATCTATTTATCAGTTTCTCATTTATGAGCTTTGCAAAGTATTCCTTACAGTTTCTCAACAAGCTGTCTTCCCTCTTAGTACTCATCTCTTTCCCTTAATCACTTCAACCTCCTCAGATAATTAATAATTTGTGACCTCAAATTACAAACCAGAGTAAGTAACTGGTTAGATTACAAAAGATTCCAATGTAATCATTGAATGGGATTTTTGTTTTGGCAAATCTGAAGAAATCAACAATGCTGGACTGATCTCTGTATGACTTTTGAAACCACGTTTATCAGGTTAATTCTGTGTGGTGTGGATGGCCATGGTTATTAAACTCTTTGAATAGATATTCATCAGAAGAGAAAGAATATTCTTAAAGTACTTAAAAACATTAATATTAATGTTCCCAAACATGTTAGTCTGTAGTTTTGGCCACTTCCACCATGAGGTCAACAGGCTGATGACTGACTGGAATAGCAACTTTTATGTATGTCCACTAGATGGAGCTGTTTGAGTTTAATTACCACACAGTTCCAAGCAGATCATCAGTGATGCCTTCACTGTTTATTCCAGAGTACAATGTTATTAATTGTTATTAGTTATTATTTTTATTCTATTTATTGTTGAGTCACATGGATAGTGATAACTGGTAGTTTAGACACTAGGAGTGAATCAGTGGTGCAGTAGGGCCAGATTCATGTAGTAATATTTTTTGTCCTTCGAGTTTTATTAATTATTTAATTAATATATGTTTTGTATTGCAACTATTTTGTCTTCAGAAGTGTGGCCTTTTCTGGTAGTGACTGCATCACAGGGGCTGCACCTTTAATATGACACGTTAAGAGAAAATGTCTGATCCTAACTCATTTTCTAAACTATGGTTACGTTGCTGATCGTAGTCGCACTGAAGCCCTTGTGTGCTGTGAACAGCCATTGAAACAGACAAGCATGAGAAAAAAAGTGAGAACAAAAGTTTATTGATCATGCAGTAAAACTGTCATGGGAACAAGAACAAAGTGCCAAACTAAAACATGTTAAAATGTGTTTTGCTGTTGCTGCTTTTAAATCATTGTTGATTTTAAGTACTGAAAGCTCTGGTTAAGATTGTGATTTTTTAATCAAATAAGGGAAAACAAACAGACACAGTAATCATTTGTATGCATGGATGTCCTCTGGTTTGAAGTTCTGAATGGACCAGTAAGAGACCAGCAGCTGGATGTCAGTGGTTGGACTGGTGGACTACTTCAGTGAAGAGTAGACGACGTCTGGCTCTGGTTTAAAGTCTGAACACAAACACACACAGTTCAAACAACAGGAAACATGATTACAAGCTTTGAACTCCAAGATGTCCAATCTCTCTGCATCACACACAGTCCCAGGTCAGACTATGGAGTGGAGCTGCACCGATTCACCAAGTAATTTGAGTTACTTGATTCTAAAAAAAATCCTCCATACATTTTTTTCTTTTTTGTTTCTGTAGCACCTCTACAAATGACCAGTAGGACATCAATTTGAATAGAGACCTTAGACATCTAGTTTGGTACTCACAAAATGAGTTGTTTTGAAAGTGAACAACTTGGACCTTCATTGCCTCAGTACAACTCATCCATCCATACATAGATATAGAATAAAATAAAACAAAATAAGAAATTGAAATGAAAATTATTTGATTGAAACAGGCATACTGTCAGGGAAATGTCATTGTGCAGACCAATGACTGTTCTACAGTCACTGGAGCAGACCCTACTGTCTACTACTTAGGTAAGACTAGTGTACATGGCTTACCTGAAATCATCTTGATGCTTGCTCAATCATCCAGGTAAGTAAATCTCCAAAAGTTGATTCTGTTCATCTGGACGTAGCGTTTTGTGGGAGAAATGTTTCGTCACTCATCCAAGTGACTTCTTCAGTCTCAGCTGACTGCAGGTTTCCCCAAACCTTATAAACAGTACATTTGCATAATGACTGAAACCAGCCCACTGAAGGAACAATGGGCTGTGAGGTCAGTTCCTTAATCATAATTATGCAAATTCTCATGACCATTGATCAACAACCACTGACCAAAACCCACTGATCAAAGAACACTGATCAATGGCCATGAGTACCATTCACAGAGAGTTGGGGAATGGCTGCATTTCACGGATCACATTAACTTGGTGGAGGAACACATCAAATTCACCAGGGAGGATATGAAAAGTGGCAGTTTAGCCTTCTTAGACTGTGAGATTTCCATCAGTAATGGGGGACATCTAAAAGCTGTCGTGTACCATAAACCTACACATACGGATCAGTATCTAAGGTTTGATTCTCATCATCCATTTGAGCACAAACTGGGTGTCATTATGACTCTACAACACAGAGTGAACACCATCCCACACCATCATGGCCATTGATCAGTGGTTGAGAATCATGAGAGTCATGAGAATTTGCATAATTATGATTAAGGAACTGACCTCCCAGCCCATTGTTCCTTCAGTGGGCTGGTTTCAGTCATTATGCAAATGTGCTGTTTATAAGATTGGGGAAACCTGCAGTCAGCTGAGACTGAAGAAGTCACTTGGATGAGTGACGAAAGATTTCTCCCACAAAACGTTATGAACAGACTGAAGATGAACAGAATCAACTTTGGAGACTTACCTAAAATCCTCTTTACCTCTTGACAACCAAATGTAACTTAATTTACAATGCTTCACAGGGCTCTAGAGTGCGACCAATTTGGTCGCAAATGCAACCAAATTTTTCAGTGATGCGACTAAAAACAAATATTTGGTCGCACCTGTGCGACCAACTGTTCGGGTAACAAAAAAAAAATCTCTGCAACTCTCCGTGTGGTCAACAACAGACACACATTATGCCCCTATCGTGGACTAAACCAATCAGAGATAGTCAGGGGCGGGACCTCTCTGATTGGCCGTGGTCCAGTTGAAATTGTAGGTGGAAGAGAGAGGTGAGTAGCTTGAATAAAGCGATATCAATTCATTAACGGATTCCACACAAAGACGTAAACACAGAGCGGACCCGACGCATCAGAATCAGCTTTGTCTTTCTCGGCTTTCTCACCCCACGGCCCGAACACGGACACGCTGTCGGAGCTCAGCGATTCTGATGCGTCGGGTCCGCGCTGTGTTTATGTCTTTTTTGCGCTGATTCTGAGCTGCAGGTTTTGTCTCTCTCCAACCAAAATTCGCTGAGCCAGCAGCAAAAGAAGCAGCAAACTACGCTTCACATTTGATCAATGTCGTCATGAATTCCCTCTGAGTTTTGCTGTTTTGCTTCCACCACGATAAAAATCACACTTCATGCACAGCTCCCTCTCTCTCTCTCTCTCTCTGTGTACTTCAAGAACAGTTTCCCGTCTCAAATCTCTGTTTTCTGCATTATCCATTCGCTTATTACCCACCAGTCTACCGTTGTTTACAGCGCTGTCTTTTTCTTTTCTTTTTTTCACTTAAATGACCTCGGACAAGAAAGCCTAATTTCTGCTGTTCAATACTGAAGAAATTTAAACTTCTTAAAATTATGCAAAATTGCAGAATATTGCAGAATATTTTTAAGGTTATCTGCTATAAAACGCCAGACCAGGAAAATCTCCTTCATGTTTTTCTGTGTTTTATCCTCCGTTACTTTGACACAAAGGCATCTGCTGTGATGTTCACAATTCTGATGAAGTCTCACGTGTATCAATACTGATAAATGATCAGAATTATAATATTTCTGACTGTCTGAGGCTAAATTGAATCGAATCAGGACTTTGAGAACCGGAATCGAATGGATTATAGAAATCAGTGATGATACCCAGCCCTAGTGAGCAGCCTAGGCCTGACAGAAGTGGATGTAGCTGTGGGTAATAAGAAAAGATGAAAAGAACTATTGATAACTTTTTTGTTAAGTTAAGGCCTGATCCGTCTGAAATTCATAGCCAGCTCTGACACGGTGCCATCAAACTTTGAATGCTGAAAAAGCAGCAGTGTATCCAGAAAACACATTATATGCTGCAATAAATGCACTGCCCAAGTGTCCCCTCTCCCCACTGCCTTTCAGCAGCAGGCAGCAGCAAACAGGTCGTCAGAGGAGCCAAGATGATGATTAAGTTTAACATTTTCTACAATATTGACAAAGCACTTTAAGCACAAGTTTGTTAGTTAATAATTTAGAAATGAATATTGTCTGTATGGACTTCCCCCCAAAGAAAGTGCACATGTAAAACTGCGGTGTTAAGCGATGCGGTTGAAAAATTTGAGTGCGCCTAACTTTTTGCGCCCATGTCAAAAAGTTAGTTTAAAGCCCTGCTTCACAATGTAATGCTTTTGAAATGCTTTTTAAAACCTCAAATATCGTGGTTCTATTAACACTCAATCATTTCATTGTAACCAAGCAAGTACCTATATTTTAATACCTCCCCCTATTGTGATGTGGCTTGGGGGGCTGGCTAACCACATCGAGCAGCTAGCATCACACCGACCATCACCAGTAACATTTGTAGAACAAACATAAACCACATTATAAGGAACAGTAATTTAATAAAAACAACATCCTACATTCTCATAGCTCCCATTTGGTGTTTTTCAAAGGTTTCTGAGCTTAATCAGCTACTATCTAAACTTAGCAGGTAGCAAACAAAAGCATGTAACAAGATTTACCAATACAGCTATTGTCCCGACAAACTTCATTTCAACAGCTTCTTTATTGTCCCATGTACAAGGGAGAATAAGCATAGCACAAAAGCCTTATGCAGATTCAAAGGGCACTCCCTCGATCTGTTACATTTATTTAAGTTCCTCATTCAGCGCCTACTTTTCCTGTTATTTAGTACTCTGTGTTCCTGTACCCTTCATACACAGTTTTGAACAAAATATCTCCTCCTTCCTTTAATTTTCTTAAACCTCCTTTTAAGGTGCTACACTTGGGTTTTGTTTCTTTCACTATGCTTGTCCTACCCCCCTATAAGGTGTGAGTGGTTATATATAGAGTCTTGACGTGCAACAAGTTCATCACCTAGTTCTGCTTTTTGTCTATAATTACCAAAATGTGTTAAACGGCAGTTAGTGCTGCCTTTTGCACCCTTTCCTTTAATACTGCTTCTTACTAATTATTTTCCTCCTGCCGTTACACAGCGGCGTGCTAGCAGTATAATACTATCTACAGTTCCACACTCTACAGATGTTATTACCTTTGAGGACAGAGTTTGTCCTAAAAGAGTAGCTTTTACATTGACATGTAAAAACCAATTTCATCAGATGGTTTGCAGCACTTCACACCAAGATATTTCCTTGCTGCGCTTTGGCACACACTTGACCTCCATTAGAGAGACCCTCCCATCTATATGGTAACGACATAGTGCTACAGAGTTTAAACGAAGCATCGTGTGTAACCCATGTGAAATACAGCCTAAACCTCTTTTCGTTAATTAAAGCGGTTGCTTATTATTGTCACACACACACACACACACACACACACACACACACACACACACACACAGCCCTGTTTCTCCCTGTCCTTGTCGTTTGTTGTCTTCATCTCTGTTATCAGTCATCATTCATCAAGTCTCTCTGTGCCTGGGTCCTCGTCTCAAAACATGACATCACTGTTTTGTACATTTTAACACAATTTAATCCCCACATTTGTGAAAGAAAAGCAAAACACTTTTTTGAAAAGTCTGTAACAAAACCATCAAATCTGATAAAGGTTATTTAAATGCTGCAAAAGAAGAATGGATTGGAATAAAATACATATCTTAACCTTTAACCTTTACTGGGGGAGAATAATGAATGATGCTCATAGTGAGTAAAAAGTAAACTGAGTGCATTTTTTTGGACAGAGATTCACATTTAATGTGTATTTATAATATAACACAGATACATAAAAAATACACTCCAAAATTGAAGAGTCCTTGAAATGTACACATGTACAAAATATTAATTAAAAAATTATAAGAACTATAAAAATGCATCTCAGCTGCTCAGTCTGTGGTTTTTCATCAGATATGCGGAACACTGAATTGTTTTTGTAGCCATTTCCTTCTTTGCCGGGTTTCAAAAATGTTTGGCTGGCTGGAGCGGCACCTAATAACCAACTCGCAAAATAAAAACAAACCAACAAACACGAAAACACCAATACATATAAGACTTATACTTTGCAAGGATGTTTTTTCAAAATTCTATATGTGAAAAGTGAGCGCGAGAGCCCTCGGTGCGCCTGCATGCTGCTGAAGTCAAAGTAAACTTTATTGTCATCTCCGCTACATACAGTCCAGTATATAGAGAGACGAGACGACGAGGCTCCAGTTACAGCAGTGCAAGTAAACAAACAATAAATATAAGAATAGTAAGAAAATTAACTTGGACTTTAGGACTCAGGGTAAAGGGCTCAATAAAGGCATCTGCTGTGATGCTTACACCTTTGATAAAGTCTCACAAGTGTCAGCTTTCTTTTTATAGATGTAAAAATATGGATATGTACTGATTAGTGATCAGAATTATAATATTTCTGACTGTCTGAGGCCAAATTCTTCCGATTCTAATTGAATCGATTCAGGACCTTGTGAATTGGAATCGAATCGATTTAGAAATCAGTGACGATACCCAGGCTGAAATAGAATACACAGTAACAAACATAATCAATAGCTGCAGCCCGCCTTTACAGGGAATCAGCTCATCTTGATCAATTTCCCATACTGCTGACACTCAAGCTGCTTTTTGAGATTCATAATCTCAAAGCTTGAACCCACAGAGATGAAACAATTAACTCATCAATTGCATTAAATAATATTAAAAAGTCAGCAGTTCAAGCTTCTTTCCACCTAGACAGACAGTTTCTTAGGATAATCCATAAGAAACACTAATCTGCTAAAACAACAACAACAACAACAACAACAAAACCCCTGCATCTACAAAGCAGAATCGAGACACTTTACCACCTGAAATATTTGTTCCATCATGAAATGAAAAATATGAAGCAGGGCAACTGAGTAGCTAAAAACCTACTTTTTATTTATTACTTTATATATGAATGGAACAGCCTTCCTCTCCTTCATTACCAAATGTTTACCTGCCTGTCCAGCTTTTGAGAAGTACTGATCCAATCAAATTTAACAGGATCAGCCCACAGTGAAAGATGAAGAGCAGCTGGACCTCTGACTTTTTTTGTCCATACGTGACATCTTATTTTGCAGCTGGGTTACTTTTTGCAAGATATGTAAATTTCTGCAGGTATATCGAATGTTTATTATTACAACTACAGGGAAACATTTTATACTGATTAACTTTATATTCATTTATTTTTATTTATTCAGTGCTTAACTTCTATAAACACCAACTGAATTTCACAGTTTGTACCACTCCTTAACTGCTCTGCTGAGAAATGACCACAAGGACCTGGGTGTTGTTTCTGTGGCAATAAACGAAGGTGGATGACCACAAAGCTGCTATTCTTGTTTCTTCATGGTGACTGATACACTTCACCACAGAGCAGAAAGCAAGCATGTTCTCAAAACACTATTCTTAGCCAAGCAGACACACACTATGGTGAGAATTTTTAAATTCAAGCTGTGGTTAACTAGACTCAACAGCAGGCAGCAGGAAGCTGCTACTGTGGTTTTAGATGCAGAAGTTTAAGTCAAAATTATTCATTGTATTAAAGGGACACTTTGACAGGCTGAAAACCTACAGTTAAAGACCTTTAGTCTGTTCATATGTTCCATCCTGCACCTCATATTAATAACAAATTTATCCTGTTTATAACTGATGTGTGAGCCAAAGGCAGAGAGTAGAAACATCTGAGCTGCTTTTTGATTAAATATCCAGTTACCGCTCTGCTAAAAGTCAAAACACGTCTGACTTTTCTCTGAGTGCAGACTGGATTACATCTCGGAAGGGCTCGCTCGGCATAACATCTCTGAGCGTAAATTGGATGACATCTCGGGGAGGCACACTGTCGTGAGTTCTCAGAATCGGCTCTTTGGGCACAAGAATGACAACATCACAGAGCGCAAGTATGGCGAAGCTCGCGGCTCTCCAACGGGAGATTGAGAGACCGGTGTTGGACTGTAGAACTGCTTGGAAATTCATATGAGCTGTTCGCACTAAAGTAAAAAGCACCATCACTTCATGCGGATACCCCTTCGGCGCCAGCTGCGGTTGCAAGGCTGGAGCTGAACAACAACACCCTGATAACGACTGTGTTGTGACTGTTCTTCCCATTCTATGCAAGGCCACCTGGGTTGGCTGGAAGACTGTTAGCCTGGCAGGGCGAAGGACACTGTCTCAGCTGAACTCTGGACACATACACACACACACGCACACAGACATATATACACATGCAGACATACACTCATCTCCCCTCCAAACGCCTTCGATGCTTATTCCCTTCCGATACTGACGGTGGATCATGGAGACCACCGCATAGGCTGCAGGCCCGGATGTACTGTCTAAATCGGCTGTCTCTCACCCTTTACCCACCCCTGTTGCTTGTCATGTGTTTCTTTGGTGTATTAAGAGTTTTTTCATGTGCTATGTGCAGAGGTGTATTTTTCTGTTCTCAAACTGATCTCCCTGTTGGAGCTCAGTCTGGGAGGAGTTATTTTTTTTCTCCGTATCTTTCCTCATGTTGTGCTTCCATTGTTATACCCCTCTGATCTGTCTTCCCCATGCGCCATCTTACCCTCCGACCATACATATATGGTCGGAGGGTAAGATGGCGCCGCCATTGCGTGCAATAGGTCGGCAGCCTTATGAAATTTCCCCTTGTGGGACTAATAAAGGTATATCATATCATATCATATCATATCATATCGTCTGGGCCATACAAGCTGAACCTGTACCTGAGACCACTGTACTTAAGATATAATGTGGCTCAAAGAAAACTTCATTAAATAAATACATTTTATGTTGATCACTGGACTGCTGAAAACAATACTCCATGATCACATGTGATCACATTTTGGTTCACAGTCCCTCATGCTGCAAAAAAGTAAATACAGCAAAGAAAGTAAAAAAAAGCCAACAACAACAAAAAGGCCCCCAAAACATTTTAGGTAATATAAATAAATCTGCAAAAAAGGTTCATTCTGTTCATCTGGACGTAATCCGCATAATCATCCACGTACCTGAACCAATGACTTGGTGGTGTTCCAGTGTAGGATAACAAAGCCCTCTTTTCTATTTCTTCCATGTACAAGTCAGCCACAGTGGGCAGGGAACCCATGACACACCCATGTTTCTGCCTGTAGAACTGACCCTTGTATGTGAAGGGTATATGTAACTGCTCAGTGCTGGCAAGAGACTCTGACAGCACTGAGCAGATCCGTCAGTGGCAGGCTGCAGCACCCACGATGCGGGACAGAGAAATTTTGCAGGTCTTTCCTCCCTACTGCAGTCAGACTTCATAACAGAGAATTTTGCAGCTAACCAGATGCACATATCCACACATGTGCAATAACACAAAGTGCAATTTTGTTGTTTGTCTTATCCTATCCTATCCCATTGTTGAGCTTAATTTTTACTACTTTAACATGCACTGTCCACTTTCTGCTGTGACACAACAAATTTTGCACGTGTGGGACTAATAAAGGCCTATCTTATTTAATCTTATCTTATGAAGACAGTTCGAAAAGGAAACACATTTGATCGGTGCTGAAAGTGGTCCTGTTGCTTAGTTTTGGGTCAGTGTGTAATCTCGTACAAATTACCTTCAACGCATCAGTGACTGGAACGCAAGTGAAGAGAGATGTAACATCATAAAAGACCATGGTTTCATCTGCCTCCATAATGACATCTCTCACCTTCTCAACAAAATTCAACGTGTTCTGGTGTTCAGAGCTGCCTACCTGCCTGAGGATTGAAGCCAGAAACTTAGAAATGTTATAGGTGACCGAGTTGATCATACAGATAATTGGTCTTAAAGGTGCACCCTGTTTATGTATGTTTGCTAAATTTGTCCCTTTCTAACTGCTTCAGACAATCTATCACCTTCTTCCTGTAACCACATCCTGGGTGAGTTTTCAGGCGCTCGCATGCATTTTTGTCACTGAGCAGTGACAACATTTTCTCATGATAGTCTTTCTGGATTAGCAAAAGCATCCGCCTACCTGTGTCTGCTGGAAGGATGATCATGCTGTTGTCATTACTAAGTGATGTGAGTGACTTCCTCTCCTCCATGCTGATGTTGCTGGGGGATGCTGGGCGCTCTTCATCATTGAGACAGCCTGAAACTTCTGTCTGCAGTTGCTTTGCTTCCACGTCTGCAATGTTGTTGTTTTGAATTGCTGATTCTGGGCTGTGATCAGTTTCACTCGTGGGATTTGTCTCTGCATCACAGCAGGGGAGGGTTATTTTCTGCCCTTTGACAAGGATTTCTCCATAAGTGACGCCTTCAGTTCTCACTTCTGAATCGATTGGAGCTGAATCACTGTCTGCGCAGTAAAACAAAGACAGGACATCATCACAGGCAGAGCAGCTGCAGAACTTATTGTATAGTATAGGGGTGCCGTTTCAGAAGTTTTTACACAATAAACAATTTGGATGTAAATGTAATATTTGAAAACACTGATGACATTTATTTTTTTTAAAATGATACTGAAAATACAACAGCTCATCGTCAGGATCAATGCATCTGCTCAGCATGTCAGCATGTTCCACAAACTACCAAATACTAAACTTTATAAACCTTTAAAACAGTTGAAAAATAGATACAGAAATGAATTTAATTTGAATAATGAAGCAATTAAAAAATATCCTTTTAATTTTCCTGTTACAACAAAATACTTTTGTTCACTTTGAACCCTCTTTTGAATGCTCCATAATGTTCTTGTCTATTATAAAATCAACCATACTCAGAGTCAGAAAAAATAAACATCAAACTAAAACCAAGTCAGCATATTGCAGAGGTTAATGTCAGTGAATATGTCTTCATTCTAAAAATCTTACTGTATTTAAAGTTTTCGTTCACTGTATTAACAAACCATCCAAGAAGTCTGAACATCAGTTCTGCTGACTGAAATTCTAGGACATATTTAGAGGTTAGTCAGCAATAATTAGTGGCTACCTATGCATGTGTGATGCCCTGATGCAGTATGTATTTAGCTTGAAAATCAAGCTAGGTAGCACTTTCCAAAATGTAGTCACTTCTGGTTCCAAAAACCACTTTCCTAAAGTGTTCCCATTTTATAAAATAAAGATTCTCCTAACTTTCAAATCTCATAACTACAAGACCTAGACCCTGAAAAAAATTACAGAAGAAGCCATATTACCTCTGCTTTGGTTGATTGGCTGTTGTTGACGCTGTGAAATTCTGATGTCGCTGTATATGATGTCATCTTTAATGTCATCTTTAATGTCATCTTCTTCAGCTTTGTCTTGATCTGATCAAATTTTAAGCGCAATTACTATAATTCACTGTAAAATTTCAATATGGAAATTTATGCATGAAAACAACTGGTTGTAGACGTATTTCTATATTTTATTGTATTGTAACAATTTTTATTTGCATGTGCAGATAATGTAAATACAAAACATCTATTCATGATTAAAGATTATTTAGGAAAATAAAGCCACATGGAAAACTGACAGTCTGAGTCTCACCTTCAAGTTTCCTATAAATGTATCTTCTCACCAGTAACACCAGTAATACCAGCAGAACCGTCATAGTAGATGATGTAAAAAATGACAACACAACAATTGCAGGAGGGGAAAGTGGAGGTGGAGGTGTGATGGTGCTGGTGGTGGTGTTCCCTAAAACAAAGCAAACACAGTCATTAAGTTATCATCATTTTCTGAGTGTTGAAAGCTGCAGAAACACAGACAGGTGAGTGTGTCACCTGTGACAGTGATCCAACATGTTCTTTACTGACCTTGGGTCATTGTGCAGCTCAGCAGTGAGATCAGAACTAAAGAGAAATGACACTCAGGCTGATTTGAGGTGAACACAAAGAACAACTCCACACAAACAGCTGACAAACCTAAAAACCTGTGTCTTCTATATCTGATTACCTTTAATTTGGTGCCAGTCATAAGTTTCAATACATTTTGGGCAACAAAGGACTGAAAAACTGTGTAATGCTTAAACAAACTAAAACAATAAAAACATAAATGAATAAATAAATGCATAATAATGGCTAAACCTAGCATGTATTTGGAATGTTGGAGGAGTATTTCTGTATTCCTTCCAGATATTTCCATCCATCAGTTTTCTATCATATATCTGGTTTCTTCCCATTTTTGTATTTTCTTTTTATTAATATTTCTCACGACATGAAAGTATCCACACAGTTCAGCCTCATCATGGTCTTTTACAATTGTCTGATCTTTTTTTTAAAGCAGCACTTTAAAGTGATCATTATGATTATGTGTACTTGCTTTGCTTAAAGTATAGTCCATCATCAGTTATCAGGAGAGCAGACAGTCAAAGTACAAGAATTCAAACAAACACAGAGATTCTACTTACAGAGCAGACACAGCACAGATGTTTCCTTCATCGTCCTTCTCACTCATTTGAGCTTTTTTTCATTTCTCTCACTGACACCAAGTAAAGCCCGCCCTCTTCCTCTGAGCACCAGCTTTTCGATTGGTTCAAATACTCTAGTAGGAAGTTGCCTTTGTGTCTGTAAAGATGCAAGTGATAAAACAATTTAAAAACATTAATGTAACTAGGCTATAGTTGTTTTTCTAAATATTTTGAAAGTCCAATCTCACCTAAAATTGCAACACAAACACAAAAGGCAAGACCAGCAAATAAAGGCCATATTTGCTGGTACGCAGACTACTTTAAGTTGATATTCACTATTATAAATAGAAAATCAGAAAATAAAATGTCCTTTTTTTCTCAGTGATCTGTAGTTTGGTTGATGAACAAATCCATGTCCATGTAGTGGACGTCCCCCTCAGTGAGAGAGGCAGATATGAGCTGAAACACAGGAATCAAACCAGGGACGCTGCTGTTATGGAGCTGAACTGGAACCATTCAGACACTGAGGCCCTCTGAACACATTTTAATTACAGCTGTGCAGAGACACACTGATGACTGACTGGAACACTATGATTCACATTTTACATTAACACCATCCTCACACATGTCTAAATGCATACTAAATTATCCAGGTAAGTAAATCTCCAAAAGTTAATTCTGTTCATCTGTACGTAGCATTTTCAGTGTGAGATTTTTTCATCCTTGGTCCAAGTGACTTCTTCAGTGTCAGCTGACTTCAGATTTCCCCTTAGTCATCCCTTATATGTCAGGAGTATCAGTAACAGTTGAGACACAGGTTTGAGTGCGGAGTCAATGAGGCCATTTACATTAAGAAGATCATCTCTGAATCGAGGAGGGGGGCAGTCAAAATGGCGCCAAAATTTGAGTTTCTAATCATAACAAAGCTGAAACTCAAATTTAGCAGGCTTATACCAGAGACTTGTATTTTTACTTTTAATTCAAAACTTCATAGAAAAAAGAAAGTTTTTGCCATATAGGCGGGTGCTTGTTGGTTTCTGGGTGACTAAGTAAATAAAGTCAGTGCCATACACAGACATCCTGTGTAAGCATCTGAATGATGCTCCTGTTGTTGTTTGCAATTTACTGCTTATTTGTTTTCTAAAGATTAATTAAATCAAATTTTCCATTTACCACACTGGTGAAACCCATGTAAAAAACAGAGTGAGAACAAAAGTTTATTCATCTGGCAGAGACACATAAGACAAACATGAGATAAATATGAAAAAATGTGATGTGGAAGTTGTCTGGGGTGCTGGGGGACCAGTTAGAGACCAGCAGCTGGACATCAGTGGTTGGACTGGTGGACTACTTCATTGAAGAGTAGACGACGTCTGGCTCTGGTTTACAGTCTGAACACAAACAAAAAAAACAACAACAAAGAAACAAAGAAAGAAAAAACAGAGTGAGTGTGGGAGTTGTAGCCTCTTTGTTTATGTTAATAATTGATAATTATGAGACAGTGTTTTACAGATTATTTTACAGAGTAACATGAAAGTAACACAAAGAGTAGTATAACGAATGTCTTTCTCCTGGGTGTAATTAAGTAACGTACTCCATTACTTTAAAAAGTGTTCTGTGTATTATGTGCAATAAGTAATGTACTGCATTATTTACTGCATTACTTTAAAAAAGTATTCTGTGTAATATCTGTAATTACTATTTTAATGTCACTGTTTTTCATTAATGACCACAACACTGATCACATGCATGTTGAAGGGGAAATACCTCCAACATGCATAAACATTGACCACTCACTATGTGATGAATTTGCATGAATCTAATGTCTTTCATATGCTGCTTAGCGATGGTGGTGCCTGTTGGGTTTATCTAGGCACAAACCCCACTGGAACCCGAGACCAACAACTGCACGTCAAACAAGGCAAGAAGGCGCTCTGCGTGTTTGTGGCTCGCGAGGGAAGTCAGCCAAAGTTGAGGAAAAGATTCCTTCAACTGAACTCAACCAACTTCGACTGATTCCTTCGCTACAGCCCTTTTTATTGTCAGCAAGCAAAGATTCATGATTATGCAATTACAAATACACGTGACATTCTTAAGTAGGGATATCCAAACAACATCAGTGTCTGTATTCTGTGTGTGTGGATGTGTGTGTGTGTTTCCAGCTATACCATACATAGACATTCGACCTTTCAATGAACTTAAACTGTGTGTATGAGGTGTGCAGAAAAGCAGAAATAAGCGTCTTGCTAAACTATAACAACAGGAACTTGCAATAGGTCATATCTCAAATGCACATTTAAAGGTGTGAATTCTTGCACTTTAAAAGAAACAGAACAGTCTGGTTTCTAAAGCTATAATGGAATTATAATGTTGAGGCTGCTTCCTCTCATCTCATGGTACACAAGTGCACACAGAATCTTATCAGACCTAATAAGGATATGATTTATATCAGCATACAAATGATTATATATTTCTAAGCACAAATGACAATATAAAAAACATCTCACTCTTACAGTGCCTCTCAAAATGGAGTCAATGAGAACTGAGGAGAAGAGGAAAGGTCCCACAGTGGTTTCACCTAAAACCTGTGGTGATAATGGCCCTTTTTTCACACCTAGGCGCATGGGATGAGTCACATGATTAATAGTGGTTCAACAACCTTCTTAAGAAGCAACTCCTACAGCTAGCTTAGTTCTGTTGAGAGTTAAAGACAAAGAGCAGCTGTACCTGTGCTCCTCTTTGGCATGATGGCTATTAGTTTGTAACTAATGTCAGTTCCCTCTGTGCAGCTGCATCAGTGTCTGCACAATAAAACACAAATTAATTCACAACCCTAATAGTACTATAAATTTGAGATTTTCATTTTATTTTCCCTGTCTTAACACCTGTGCTGTATGAAAGTTGTTGACCAGAAAGAACTGGGGTGTTTGAATGAAAGAGGACAAACGCCACTAAGCTGCTACCGTATTTTCTTTTAATGCGAACTGGTGCACTTCACCACAAAACACAAAGCAAACTTATTGTCATGTCATGAACACTATTATTTGCCAAACCAGAACACACTGCGGTGAGAAGCCTCATCAGCTTTAAGTGTAAACAACAGGAAGTTGTTGCTTTGGTTTTACATGCAGGACTTTAAAGACGACAAAATGAATTGAAGTTCAGTTTGTCTTTAAAATTCATATTAACTATCAATTCATACAACTAATAAAACCAAAATCAGATTGGCCTAATTTGGCCTGCTTTTGAACTTGAACTGTGCACAGTTATGGTACTGCCAATAGTAAGTAAAAACCTAACATTGGGCTGTTGTAAGGTAGACCTGTGGTAGAGTCTACACCATTATTTAATGCCAAATATTGCCCAGAGAAAAAAGCAAATGTGCACTATTTGAACTAACAATCCTGATATATTTCCATCTTCAAAGACAGTGCCTTGATTTCCAAGACTTGAAAAGGTTAACATGTTTCCTCATTAGCACTAACACAGGTTAAGCAAGTTAAGTTTTTTTTTCTGGTTGTATTTGATAAAACATAAACCAGCTTTTTAAGGAAAACAACTTGAAAATTAAACTTTATCAAAGGATTTGTCTGAAAGAATAAATCTTCAGTTTCTATTTGGAAGGTTTATGCCACGGTACTGGAGATGACAGTCAGGTTATTAGTTGAACCTCAGGTTCAGGAGGAACAATATGGATTTCATCTTGGCAATCAGTCACAATCTTCTGGGGGTCTTGTGGGAGGTGAGTAAGGTGGCGGGATGTGATTGGTGGCTCGGCTACAGGGGAAGAGTGGAGCAGCAGGTTCAGGGTGTTGTGTTGAGGAGGCTAGTTTGTCATAGATGACAAGCATCTTCTAATCATGCCTTCCCTATTTCAGTAATGGCCAGACTAGAGAGAGGAGAGCAGATGATGGAGTCCATAGTATGCCCCCCCGAACCACGGGGGCGACCGTGATTCACAGGGTTGGGAAGCTCATCTTGTAACTGGAAGGTAACAGGTTCGATCCCCTTCACTGTCTGTCTTGGTCGTTGTGTCCTTGGGCAAGACACTTCACCTACCTGTTGGCCAGAGGGCCGATGGTGCGATATGGCAGCCTCGCTTCTGTCAGTCTGCCCCAGGGCAGCTGTGGCTTCAACTTTAGCTTGCCTCCACCACTGTGTGAATGCGAGAGTGAATGAATAGTGTAATTATAAAGCGCTTTGAGGGCCTCGAAAAGCGCTATATAAATGCAATCCATTATTATTATTAGAGCGCCAGCGCTGATCTGGAGCCAAAACTGTGTGCAGAGTGAGAGAAAAACACTGTCTGTTCATGCCAAAACAAAGCAGAGTCGAAAACACATCCACAGAGTTGTGTTGGTTCCTTTGGAGATTACAGTTCCTTTACTAGTGTAGTAATATTGGCATGCATTGTCCACCTTAAGTCAAACATGTTCCTGTTGTGAGTTGGATCCTACTAGAGCTGCCATTTGTTCCTCATTTCCTTCAGTGTCCTAGCAGGAGGGCAGGTGTCATGGGCTGTATCCTCAGGGTCTGCTGCCTTAAACGCTGCATTTTAAGCCCGATTATGTAACAGCGACGCGACAAAGGCTGTCCCAATTCAAAGGCTGCTCGAAATGCAGCCCTCAAATGTGTCCTTCATTTCCCTGAATTTTAAGGATGTAGCGGTGTAGACTTCGTGGCCCAACATATCCCAGAATGCATAGCGCGGCGGTGGGTGTGGATAATTTTGCCGGAAAAAAACGGCGGAAGAGGGGCGCCCGAAGAGTAAACTTTACAAAGTAAGTACTGAATATTATGTTACTTATTTATGTGCAAATATTTAATAACGAAGAACATTAAAACATTACTGTTAGCCACATGTCGGCAAAGTTATGTGACATTAGTGATGTTTGTAATAACTTGGTTTTAAAACCTTTACTTTAAAATATACCCCATTCAATAGTTGACCTTAATCTTACAGAGAATGTGATGATTTCGTGGATATTTAAAGTAAGCAGTGAGAGAAATTTAGTAATGCCAACATATTAAAAGAACAATATTTGTCTCTTATATATAAAATACATTTATATATACAGTGTCAAAGGAACCTGTCTTTGAGTGAAGATTTAAGGTGACAGGAAATATAAATAAATGCAGCTTGAATCTTTACTGAAGCTCATTCACTGCTGTAATAACTAATAATGATTGAAATAATAACTTTAATATTGTCCATATTATATTTACATTACATTAAGTGAGATGACTTTAGTCTCATGAACAACATTAGCTAATTGTTATTTACTAGCTAATCTTAAAATGATTGTTCAGTACAGAAATGAAGCCCAATAATCATGATTTCACGGTCCCGTGGTCTCAGCCTCAGATACTTATCAAATCTAAGCTCGTGTAGAAACAAACAAACAAATGAACAAAATATGTTCTCCTTCATTTCTGTCAAACAAAGCTGTATGAAACATTTCCAGCTGTTAGTATCATGGTTGCTAGGCAACCTGGGCAGCGCTACGGAGGCTAGACCAGGGGTGGGCAATCTCGGTCCACAGGGGCCGGTGTCCCTGCAGGTTTTAGATGTGTCCTCGAACTAACACAGCTGATTTAAATGGCTAAATTAGCTCCTCAACATGTCCTGAAGTTCTCCAGAGGCCTGGTAACGAACTAATCATTTGATTCAGGTGTGTTGACCCAAGGTGAGATCTAAAACCTGCAGGGACACCGGCCCTCGACGACTGAGATTGCCCACCCCTGGGTTGACCGTCCCATTTCACAAGCCTCGCACTTCTTAGCGGTCTTTGAGTACGCGGCCCTTGTGGACCGTTAAGGCTGCGTACTTTAAGGCTGCAGACCCTGAATTGGGATACAGCCATGGTCTGGGTGAGTCTGATGCACCTGTGTTCCCGGCGTCTCCACCTCTGGGCGGGGCCTCTCTCTTCCACTGACAGGCAGCACCTGGGAGCAATTAGGCTGCGGAAATATAAGACCAACATGTGCAACCAGTCCTTGGTAGATCGTCAGTGAATCTGCGTTATCACAGTAGTTGAATGGTGACCTTGTTTTCCTGCAATTAATTCTGTGTTTTCTGCTCACAGTCAGGTCTCCGGATAATTTGTAATCAGGTTGCATTTTCCTCACTGTGGTTGGCCACTGGATTGCTGGCTGCTCCGCTCGATATTTTCACCTTCCCGCCCACCTTGCCCACCGCACTAAGGAACACATTTTGGTCATTTTACATTTAAAAAACAAAAACCACAACTTTTTTAAACCACTGATGACACCACAGTAGCTACATCCACCCTTTATAGTATCTGTGAATAATATTTACAAAGCAGTTGCTCTGCTGTAATTTACAGTTTTACCAGTAGATAGCAGAGATATGTTTCAAAAGGATGTTCAGTCTAAGCCCCATAATCATCAGTTTGCAGTTCCTCAGACACAACAACTCAGATTTCATCTAAACTACTGAGTGTGATACTGAATGTTTCACAGGGAGAAGAAAAAATAAATAATAAGCGATCAGACATTATCATGGATCAGGCTGACTCACTTTTCTGCCAATAAAATGTACATAACACAGTTAAAAGGCAAATTTTAAGCTAGTGAAGCAAAAGGAAAAAATCACATTTGTTTATATTTTGTTTGTAGCTGTAGTTTAGTAGCTAGAGCAGGTCACCTACTAATTAGAAGGTTGTTGGCTCGATTCCTGGCTGCCCCAGTCTGCATGTGTCATGGTCTTGGGGACCCAAGTGTTATGTATTTTCCAAGTTATAATTATTCTTTGATTTTCATGGTTTAGTCTTTTGTGTTTCTTGCTCCCTCAGTTATTTTTTAGTATTTAGTGATTTCTAGTCTTTCGGTTTTGTTACTGTGCCTCCCTTGTGTTCCTTGTATTACATCTAGTTGTCTCTTTTACTTTGACAGTCCCATGTCCTGTGTTAGAGTATTCTATTTTGCTTCCTCCCTCTCTCTTGTGTGCGCGTGTGTGTGTTTGTGTGTGTGTGTGATTAGCCCCAGCTGTGTTTTCCTCCTGGTCCTCAATTCCTCGTTACCTTTTTGTGCATTTAATCCTCTTTTGTTGTCAGTTTGTCTGCTTTTCTCTCCCTGTGTTTCCAGATTCCTAGTTCGGTGTTTCAGGTCGTGTTTTATATTTAGCTCTCCCTAGTTTAGGTTTGTGGTAGTTTATTGCCGTCTGCCATCGCCTTTCGTTTGTAGCGTGTTGTGCAGGCCTAGATGAAGTCTCGCTTTTTGGTCATCTCTTCACTATGTCTCCATTTTCTGCTTTTGTGTCCACATTCTCTTCACTCCACACCATCTGCCTTAGCAGACGTGACAGCATGCCAACTATCCCTGGGCAGGATACTAACATCAAGTAGCTTTCAAATGTAACCATTGGAATATGAATGTTTGATGGAAACACATTTTTAGGAATGGTTGAAGGAGGCATGCTGTATAAAAAAAAAAAGACCCTTTTTTTTTTTTCCCCTTGTCAGTGGCTGCTTGTTGGTTTCTAAGGAAAAAAAGTCAGCCACAAATACAGAGGTTCTATAATCAAACTTTTCTTAGTTTACTGCAACGGAATGATGTTCCTGCTGTTTATGGAGTGTGATTGCAGTGTACTAAAGATAAGTCTGGTTTTCCATTTAACACAGTGGTGAAACCCACAAAAGCACCCTGGAGTGAGAAAAAAAAAGTTCATTAAGCTAATTGAGAAACTAAATTGCTTTTATTTTATTTTTACAGGTGCATTTAGCCATAAATCAAAATATAAATAACAGTGAAGTGACTGAGGAAATTAAAAAGAACAAAACAGTTCTTTAGGGCTTTGGAGTTGACGTCACTGGAGGTGGGCCACGCCTCCCTTTCCGCCATGACAGTTGGCTACACACAGGATACAGCTTCAGCTATGGTTCGTACGTGTTGTGTTATCAGTTGCAACGTTTGATCTCACGATCGTAAAGGCAAGAAGCTGGATAATGGGCTCTCTTTTCATCGTTTTTCAACCTGGAGGCAACGTGAGGGATCCCATGTATCCGATATTACTAAACAAAGACGTCAGGCTTGCATTGCAGCGGTGAGACGAGCGGATCGAGTTCTGTGCGATCCCCAGCTTTTTGTTGGTTTGGTCTCCGCATCTTCTTTCCGGTGAGTTCTAAATTAATTCATATCACTATTAAAATGCTTTTAGTGTTATTTTCAATGTGCTGAGGTCATAGATAATGAGATAAAACATGCTAATGTGTGATGCTGCAGAACCACGTCATGTCATCATGTCGACTGAGTAGCTTATAATTTAGCATTATTGCAGGCAAACCAGCATATGAAATGGATGTAACAAATCCAGACTGGGCACCAACACTGCACATGGGCCTCTAAAAACATACTAAATTGCTCTCATTGTACACTAATCCGCACATAACTTCCAGATGAATCACACACCTGTCATGTGCACTAATTTTATCTTACAGGCTTCACTGAATCCCCCTTCACATGAGACACACATAATTTGTTGACAACCATTATTCTATTGAAATCATACATCTTGTACTCCTAGGGTTAGTATTATACAGTACTTGCAGACATATGCTGTTCAGTAAGTGAACAAGTTCTCATGTTTGATTTCAGGGACACTGCCCTCTCAAAATTCATACAGTACAGGTAAGTGTATTTGAATTTGAGTTGAGTCACAAATGTTTTTCTTCTTTTGGTAGTTGATTTCTTTTAAACAATTAATATCCTTCAGAGGTCCACGTGCCTGCAATGATTGATAGGACTCCATCTTTGACGTGATGGCCCCTTCACCTGTGGTTAATCCCAATCCAACTGACATTACTCCTGTAGTGAAAGCTGAGTCTGGGAATAAGGGAGATGACTTGTCCATCACCAGGACCGAGGCCACTGAAGCAAAAAGAAGTCAAACAGCTCCCCTCTGCCTGGAACCCCAGGATGGTGAGCCTCCTTTTAAAGAAGGGGGGTAGAAGGAGGTAGGATTTCAAGTTAAGAGTCATCACAGTCCTGAGCCCCCTGAGAAGGTCTAATCCAGGGTACTGGACAGGAGACGCCATGGTTGGCCATGATTCAGGGGTCGGCAACCCTAGGCTCGCGTGCCAACTGTGGCACGCGAAGGGTTAACTGATGGCATGACCATAGCTGTACTGGCTATCGGGCATACCGGGCATTTGTTCGGTGGGCCGATGATTTATTTATTTTTTTTGTAAATGGTAAATGGAAAGGTAAATGGACTGCTTCGTTATATAGCGCTTTCCTACTCTACTCTGAGCACTCAAAGCGCTTTATACAACTAATTCATTCACCCAATCACACCCATTCACACAAGCACTTCTTCTAAGCTTAGTGCTAATTATCTAACATTCATACACATTCACACTCCGATGGATGCATCGGAGAGCAACAAGGGGCTCTGCCACCTGAGCTACAGCCACCCCAGTATAAACAGTATAAACAATGAAAGGTGGTGGATTGGCCAGATGTTGGCCGGTGTGTAAAAATAACTCAGTTGTTTGGTGGTGGCTATGGCGGAGCTTCCACAGATTCAGTAACATTAGCAAGTGGTGGAGGCCAGCAGATGGATGAGGGAAAGGGGAGGGAAGAGGAGAGACCCGAGGCGGCCGTCGGTCCGAGTGTCAGGTGAACTGAACTTCAGGTAAGAAGTTATGACCTGCAGTCTATCTGGGTCAGATATAAACCAAGTTTAGGTGGAGTTTATTTTCGTTATGCTGACTTTTTACAGTCAGTTACAATAACTTGTTTCGTATTGAGCTGAAAAGGAACACAGTTTGTCCCGTACTTCAGCTAGAATGGAAAAAGACACAACGCTGGAGTTATTCTGTCGTTACGCTGCATCTTCTTCTCTCATTCTCTCCCCTCTCTCTCCTGTTTCTACTTCAATCACGAAACTGATCAATGATCAGCTGATCGGCTTTTCTCTCTTTCTTGTTTATCGCCCACTTTGTGTCAGAAAGAGGAAACTGCCGGATGTTGCGCTAAACAACGGCAGCACGTTTGATCAGCTGTTGTTAGAATTTATCCATTATTTATTTCTAGTATCAGCTGATGTTTGCTGGAGCCACAGCTGTAAAAGCTGCTCGTCATGGTATCGGTTTGGATATCTGGTAAGAGGGAAACATGAAGATGAAACCAGGAGATGTCCTTACTGAATCATCAGAGCTGAACAGGTGATGGAGAAACAGGTTTACCTTTTAGGTGACATGAATGAGTTGATGAGAAGTTATGAACTGTTTCTGAGAGACAAATAACACCAGGATCCTTTTCTAAGTAGCTGACAGCTGGTAACTGTGCAGGGGCGGATCTAGCAAAGTTTTGCCAGGGGGCCAGGTAGGGCATTAACAGGGAAACGGGGGCACAAAGAAATACTTTCTAATTCTCATTTAAAATGTCTCACTTTTAATAAATAATTGACTGAATCTTACAACCAAAGTTTTTTATCTGATGTAAAATGTATAGAAATCATACATATACCAACAATACAGAGTACATCACTGTCACAACAGCGTTTGATTTCATTCAAAGGCTTTATTGCTTTAATACCTGGTGGGCTGGTCTCTAGTCAAAATGCCCGGGCTGTTTTTTTGTCCCAGTCCAGCCGTGGGCGCAACACGCAGTGAATTAATCTGAGAAGGTGCATTAAAAAATAAATGGCCGCGCCAGTGGTGCACATCGCAAATTAGCTCGCATAGACACATTAGTTGTGCCGCTTCTTAATGACAGTATCTTAGCTAACAACCCCAACTACCAGATTCAACTTGTAATTGACTAAAAATAACTTAGCCCACCTACTGGTGAGAGGGACGTTGTTAGCTCTCCACATTCCGACACTCATCACAGCATAAGCACCACGGAAATACATGGATACATCCGAAGACTCAAGACAGAATTTACAATGCGTTTTTGGGACTTTCAGGTGTATGGACCAATGTTTTCTTTTCTGATCAAACCAGAAATCTTTAATGAGCAGCTAGATTTGTCTCGCATTAACTGGCTGAGTTAATGTCAGTTAATGCAACATCAAAGCAGCTGGAATCCACAGCTGTGCATGTTCAGGGAGCTTGCATTTTCACCCACTGGACAAGGTTAACTGTCTTCAGAACATTGCAGAGGCCTTATTGACAGTATTTGGCTCTACATATCAGTGTGAGCAGATTTTCTCTCACATGAAGAGTGTCCTCAGGTAGCAGTCTGAATGCTGGAAACTGGGAGACCTGTGTCTCTGAGTGTGAGGCGAGAGATCATATTAACATGTGTATCTCTGTATTAACAGACATGCCAAATTGGCTCAGTTTATTTTTCTTATCATTGTTGTGTGGAGACCATAAATAGAATTAGCATTTTCTGTTATACAGTTCATTTGCTGTTATGTTCTTGTTATGGATAAAAAGTGTCTTTTTTGTTTAAAAAAGCTGATAACTATTCGCTGATAGCTGCCAACATCTGCGAACAAATATAATTCTATAAAGTTTTATATATATATATATATATATATATATATATATAGTGTGTAACTGTTAATATAGAGCGTTATTAAATTTATTGCTAATGCAATCATATGGCACATTGACTTCTGAGGAAATTTTAGATGGTACTCGTAATCAGAAAGGTTGCCTACCCCTGGTCTAGAGTTTAGCCAGTTTAGAATTGTTAACGAAACATGTCTTTGGTCTGTGGAGGAAACCACCACAGACACTAACCACTGCACCTCTGTGAAACCTGTACTGTTAGATATAAATTCTAATTGTTTTTGTTGTTTTTTGTTCATTGTTTTTTAAACAACTCTTCTTATATTTATGTCTACAATTTCAATGCTTCATAGTTCTCTTACTCAGTTTGAAATTTTATATAAAACCGGCTATTATTAATATGTGTATTGACTTTCTGTAAATATATATGAAATATCCACTGCATTTAAATAACCCAGTAAAGTCATGTGTCCACTGTGCAGCTGTGTTGATATAATGAGTGAATGATTTGATCTTTTCACTGCCTGCTGTGTTTCCTCGACTCCTGAGCAAAGATAAAGAGTCAGTTCAGACCTGCAGTTGGTCCTCGTGGTGTTTTGAACTTGAGTTCAGCCTGATTTGTTTTTCATGTCTTCTCCTCCATCATCAGTTATCAGGAGAGCAGACAGTCAAAGTACAAGAATTCAAACAAACACAGAGATTCTACTTACAGAGCAGACACAGCACAGATGTTTCCTTCATCGTCCTTCTCACTCATTTCAGCTTTTTTTCATTTCTCTCACTGACACCAAGTAAAGCCCGCCCTCTTCCTCTGAGCACCAGCTTTTCTATTGGTTCAAACAGAGTGAGTGGGGCCTAAATCCTACCAAAAAAAAAAAGAAAGAAAAAAGAAATGTAAACATTTTTTTAACACAGTGACCTGCATCAGACATTTATCAGTTCACAAAAATGAAAAAGAAAAATTAATTAAATGCAAAATATCCTTTGCTCTCAGTGAGTTTGGTTGATGAACAAATCCATGTCCATGTAGTTACGTCCCCCTCAGTGAGAGAGGCAGATATGAGCTGAAACACAGGAATCAAACCAGGGACGCTGCTGTTATGGAGCTGAACTGGAACCATTCAGACACTGAGGCCCTCTGAACACATTTTAATTACAGCTGTGCAGAGACACACTGATGACTGACTGGAACACTATGATTCACATTTTACATTAACACCATCCTCACACATGGTTTATATATGACCACTAGAGGGAGATGTTGGCCTTCAATCAACAATACATCCTGGGGTTTTTGAAGAAAAAGTAAAAAGACAAAGCTGTATATGTGCAATTCCAGATACAGTGACTGTTTTATATATAACTTAATAAAGATTAATTTAATCTAAATATGTGGTCAGGATGGTGATGAAACAGACTGTGGAAACTGAGGTTTAAGGACTTTCTGATTAGGCTGTACATCTTCTAATATAAACAAGAAATGCATCTGATGAAAATAATTTGAATGTGGCTTTTTTTTTAATGCCCAATATTTCTGCTTTTGGTTCCAATTAAATTATAAATAGAATAGAATCAGCATCATCCCACAAGGGGAAATTTGGATGTAACAGCAAAAAGAAAGACACATATACAAATAAACAGTACACACGACACAGAACAGAAACATATACAATGTTTTACATATTTACATCAAGGACAATGGTTACCAAAACAGAGTACTGTCCAGTTATTAAAATTAAATACAGATAAGATACAAACCCACGTTGTAGTGTGAATCGGTTGATGAAATAGTGCAAGTTACAGCGCAGATGTCAACATCTATGTTTGTTGGGCGCACATTTGATTGTACAGTCTGACAGCTGCAGGGAGGAAGGACCTGCGGAAACGCTCCTTCATGCATCTAGGATGCAGCAGTCTGTCACTGAAGCAGCTCTGCAGTTCAGCAACATTTCCATGCATGGGGTGGGAGACTCTGTCCATCAGAGATGTTATTTTGGCCAGAGTCCTTCTGTCTCCTACCACCTGCACTGGGTCCAGGATGCATCCCAGAACAGAGCTGGCCTTCCTGATGAGTTTATCCAACCTCTTCCTCTCAGCTGCCGATAAACTGCTGCTCCAATATGAAAAATTATGGATACCAGCACAGAGTCATAAAAGGTCTTTAAAAGTGCTCCCTGGACTATAAAATATCATCACAACTGTGTCCTACACAAAACTTGTCCCTCATTCGGTTTTTGGAACAGAGAAAACAAACTGAAAACAAGTTACTTTCTTATGAATTGAATTAAAATAAACAAAACCACTGTAAACGGAGTTATTGCAAAGTATATCAATAATAAAACACCAGGTCTTCCTGGTTGTTTCTTTCATAAAATCACATACCTTTGAAGTGGAATGGCTTTCACCTTTGAAATACTGCTGGGTACAGCTAAAACAGTTATCATCAACTTAAACCACATTTGTACCAGTGCCCCCTACGCTACTGTTTATATATCAGGACCACAGAGAGTTGACCTCAATGATACACTTAGATCCACAACATAAGGCCTTATGAGATATTCTTTGGACATCTCATGTCCTCTCTCCCAAGTTCATGCAAACCTTTGCCACTTGTCTTGCCCTATGGCAAAAAGCGTTATTTGGATAGGCTTCTCAGTCTAATAACCAAAGGCAATACAGACTTAAGATGACTGACATTAGGTAAATCTTATTGAAGTATTGTATCTACATGGTTTTGCTCTGCTCTTCACTATATAAATAAAATGGAAAATGCAATGATTCATGTTTAAGAAGCTGTGTTTCTTTTTTTTCTGCCTAAAATTAAGAAAAGAAAAAGAAAGTTATTATCTGCATTCAGAGTTTTTCTCCTATCATTTAGTTCTGGGTGAATAAAGAAAAACAGGCATCAAACATCTTCACCTTCTTGGCAGGTTACATTTACTGCTGTAGTTCTGGTTTAATGCCTATTCTTTGTTTTCTGCAGTGAAATGAGGCGTGTATCGGTTAGCCACAACCAAACCGAAAGAAGTTACATTTTCCATCTAACAACGTGGTGAAACCCACAGAACCACACAAGGAAAACAAATGAGAACAAAAATTTATTCAGCTGATAGAAACCAGATACTACAAATAATAATATATTAAGTGCATTAATGTCTTTCATCATTTTTTATTTCAAGTTAAAATTTAAACTCCTCTTAAAATAGGATATGTTTTTTTAAACACATGTCAATGGGGGAATTGGAAAGAAATATTGTATATTTATATATATATATACTTCTTCTGCGGCCAGTCTATCCTTCAAGCTCCTTCTCTGTGGCATATGGATGTCCTCTGGTCTGAGGTGCTAGGGGGACATCAGTGGTTGGACTGGTGGACTACTTCAGTGAAGAGTAGACAACGTCTGGCTCTGGTTTAAAGTCTGAACACAAACACACACAGTTCAAACAACAGGAAACATGATTACAAGCTTTGTAGTTCAATCAACACCTCCAATCTCCACCCCTGCATCACACACAGTCCCAAATCAGACCAGAGTTTAGAGAGAACCACCTCATAGTTATATAGCTTGCATAGTTTCCGCACTTTAACTGCTTCATAACACACTGAAAAAAATTAGAAAACTCAAATCTGAAACCCACTGTAGCAATTAGCTGATCATGTGCTTTAAATTACATTAAAAGGCCACACGATTGCTGCTTTCTCTCTCTCTCTCTCTCTCTGCAGTATTCCCTGGGTGAGATAGAGGTGAGAGCTTAATAGAGTAATGGTGAGTAGTGGCAATGAAAGGAGACGTGGGTGTTTAAAGTTTGACCAAGTCACTTGTAAACAGAAAATCACAGAGGACCTCAAATTGAACATTGACAACATCTGCACAGACAGCATGTTGCCACAAAGCTGGTGAAGAACCAGAGAATCATGTTAAAGTGATGTTGAGTCTGGACAGACCCCAGCCCAGCAGCCAGAACCTGATCTTTAATAGGTAATCAAGGCAGTGATGAGCTGGCAGGCTTGTAGGTTTATAGCCTCCATTTATATCTGTCACTTTGTTGATTCTCAGCTTGTGTTGTCAGTCTTGTGTTGATATGTATACACAAACAGAAAGATTACTTGTGTGTTCTCTCGAAAAGGGATTTGTAGCATGTGGGACTGTAGGCTCAGGTTTATACAGGTAGATAGTAGTATTAGCTGACAAATATGTAACAGTACAACTCATACTTATGTTACTGAGGAAGACTACAGTAATTTAATATTTTTTGGTGTGATGGCTATTTCTCCATAATTAATGGTTTCTGTTCTCACTGCTGCAGCTGGATCACTCCCTGCACAATTAAACACATAGAAATAATTGCATGTACAATGTTAAGACTGCTGTTTTATTTGTCTTAATGCATGCTCAACCATCCACGTAAGTAAATCCCAAAAGGTTGATTCTGTTCTGACATTTTGTATATTAATACACGCGATCATGGCTCAAGAGTTGCGAGTTTGCCTTATAATCGGAAGGTTGCCAGTTTGAGCCCCGGCTTGCTCGTTGTGTCCTTGGGCAAGACACTTCACCCGTTGCCTACTGGTGGTGGTCAGAGGGCCCGGTGGCGCCAGTGTTCTGTCAGTGGACCCCAGGGTGGCTGTGGCTACAATGTAGCTTGCCATCACCAGAGTGTGACTGGGTGGTTTATGATATCCACCCACTCCACCCATGTGTGAATGGGTGGATGACTGGAATATGTAAAGCGCTATACAAATACCAGGCCATTTACCATTTAATGATCAAAGAACTGACCTCTTAGCTCATTGCTCATTCATTTGGCTTCTGTCATTTTGCAAATGTACTGTTTATAAGATTGAGGAAACCTGCTGATACGGCCCTTAGCATTGGAGAAAGTGAGACAGCTTTTTTTTCTTTTGCCTCTCTTTGAACTTTGCTCACTAAACTCTGTTCATAGTGTCAAAGTTTGCTTGTTATTCTCTGTCTATGGTTGAACTTAACTGGAGTAGAGTTTGGTGTTGTTACTGCTTGTGAGGTTAGCTTTAGTTTTTCACTCACATGTGTGTTAGTTAATTGTGTGCTGATTAAATGCCCAGTGGTCGGCAGAACGTGGCCCTGTTGGTTTTCTGTTTGAAATTCGCAATAAAACCTTTATTTCACTTAGTTTCCTGTGTGAGGGCTTATGTATGTTACCCCTCCCTGTCCCCTAACAGAAGGGGTCGTAACACCTCTGAGACAGAAGATGAGACTGAAGAAGTCACTTGGATGAGGGAAGAAATGTTTCTCCCACTGAAAGCACTAAATCCAGAAAAAAAATATTTTTAGTATTTTTTTATTGTTATGCTATAGCTCTGGCAGCCCATTTTTATTTTGGTTTAATCAGATATTAAGCAGTAACCTTCATACACAGCTGTGGGTTTTCAGTTTTTTCCACTTCTTACCACCTCTACTGAAAATCTTTTGACCTGAAAGAGCTGGTGGGTGTTTCTGTGAACATGGGAGGCAGACGACCACAAAGCTGCCATCTTCTTCTAATACAGACTGAGACGCTTCACCACAGAGCACAATGCATGTTGTTCTCACAACATGAACACTTCTGTTAGCCAAACCAGGACACACTGTGGTCAGAGGTCTCATCACCCTCAGTCTACAGTTAACTGGTATCAACAACAGGAAGTTGTTTCTGTGGTTTCACATGCAGAAAGAAGTCAGAAAAATTCATTGTATTAATGTAGGTTAAGTGTGATTATTTTGTTTGCTTAGACATCTCCTAATCCCAACTAATTATTTATGTTTACAACTTGTTTGCTAAATCCCAATCAACAGTGCTGTGAGATTTAACACTCAGTTATGGCAATCGTCAAAAATTACAACACACCTAAAATTTTGCAGAGGTAAGGTGGACCTGAGACTGAGACTACACAATTAGTTATGGCTAAATGTGGTCCACAGACATGTAGATCTGCCAAATTGAAACCAGTCTGAGATATTTTGTTCCTCATAGAACATCACTGAAGGTTGAATTGATGAACATGATCCTTCATGATCATGATGACATGCTGTAATCAGTTTAATCAATCGGCATCATTCTGGCACAAGCACTCAATACAGAATTTTGAAAAAGTAGAATCAATCAAACAAATCACCCACACACACGTATATATATATATATATATATTTTTTTAATTTCCCGCTCGCCCATGTAGGCGGTCTGTCCATCAAGTTTAGGCCCTCTACCAGAGGCCTGGGAGCTTGAGGGTCCTGCGCAGTATCTTAGCTGTTCCCAGGACTGCGCTCTTCTGGACAGAGATCTCTGATGTTGTTCCCGGGATCTGTTGGAGCCACTCGCCTAGCTTGGGAGTCACTGCACCTAGTGCTCCGATTACCACGGGGACCACCGTCACCTTCACCCTCCACATCCTCTCAAGCTCTTCTCTGAGCCCTTGGTATTTCTCCAGCTTCTCGTGTTCCTTCTTTCTGATGTTGCTGTCATTCGGAACCGCTACATCGATCACTACAGCCGTCTTCTTCTGTTTGTCTACCACCACTATGTCCGGTTGGTTAGCCACCACCATTTTGTCCGTCTGTATCTGGAAGTCCCACAGGATCTTAGCCCGGTCATTCTCCATCACCCTTTGGGGCGTCTCCCATTTTGACCTTGGAACTTCCAGGTCAACTTCCATATTCGGCACAGATGTTTCTGTATACAATGCCTGCCACTTGGTTATGGCGTTCCATGTAGCCTTGCCTTCTAGCATCTTGCACCCTGCTTTACACAGCCTGCATCTGAGGTTTTGCCTGGTGTGATAGACCCCAGCTTCTATGGATCTTGTACTCAGAGCTTGTTCATGTGCTTCCATGATTAGTGCCTCTGTGCTGTCTTTCAGTCCAGGTTTGCCCAGCCACTGGCAGGACTTCTGGATGGCAGCCACCTCCTCTATCTGCCGGTGATACATACCGTGTAGGAGCCTGTCCTTCCATGATGGCGACTCCTTGTGCTCTTCTTTCTTGGGTTACTGCTGCCTGAGGTATTCACTGAGCACATGGTCAGTTGGGGCCATCTTCCTTTTCTGTTGTGTACCTTTGTCTTGTTTTGGTGTATTATTCTCTTAATTGTGTATATTTGTCCTGTTTATTATTTATTCCTGCTGTCTTAATTCTTATATTTTATTCCTGCTGTCTTAATTCTTGTATTTTATTCCAGCATAGTTTTTGCGGCACACCAATAATTTTACAGTACACAATAACCATCAAGGGCTAATATTCTTCTTCTATTTTATTCTATAATTTCTCAAATTCTGATGACTTTTTTAAAGCAACCATTGAACTCTAATTACCAACAGATATCATAGTATTCCCATCAACCTCATGCTTATTGGGAAATGTCAGCATGCTACTTACATAGTAAATATAATTAATAGACCTACTAACCCAGATGTTAGTACACTGAAGAGAATGTGGGAATTGTGAAAGGCGATGAAAATGACAAGCTGCACATCTCTGTGGAAGATGGTAGTAAAGACTGATAAGAACAGTTTTTAGTTTTGTTTTGTCAAAGAAAATTGAAGCTTTTTGAAAACGCTCTCCAAGTGGATACATTTGAAAACACTGTTTTCACGTCACAGTGTGGACAGTGTAACCACAGGCTTTCGGAAACAATGGCTCATTTTAGTCATATGATGCAGTCATGTGACAGATTATACTGAGATATAGGAGGGCATTATACAGCAGGTTTTTTTTGCTCTCAATTTTTACAGCCCTGTTAAAGATTAATATCAGTTTTAATATCCATTTCCAAATGTATCCGGATTAGTGTAGATGTAGCCTAAATGGGGTGGTGAAATCTTCATTCTGTCACCTCAGACGTCTGTCAAAGGTTAAAACTTTCCAGTCAGGAAACTATCATCCATTCTTTTGTAACCTCATGCTTGAATTAATGCAACTCTCTTTTAATAGGGGCTGGCCAGGGCACTCTGTCATGCCTGCAACTGGTGCAAAATGCTGCAGCATAGTTCTAACTGGTAAAATAGAATTTGAGCATATTACTCCGGTTCGGGCCTCACTCCAGTCAGCTGAGCAGCTGTTGCTGTCAGTTCCTAAATCTAAATGAAGAGTGAGCATTATAAACTATAGCCCTGAAGCTTTGGAATGATCTTTCTCTTCACTTCAGGCAATATACTTTAGTAGTGGTCTTTAAATCTAGGTTAAAAACATTTTTATTCACTGGCTTTTGAATCAATAATAATAATAATAAATAATAATGGATTGGATTTATATAGCGCTTTTCAAGGCACCCAAAGCGCTTTACAATGCCATTATTCATTCACGCTCACATTCACACACTGGTAGAGGCAAGCTACGGTTGTAGCCACAGCTGACCTGGGGCAGACTGACAGAAGCGAGGCTGCCATATCGCGCCATCGGCCCTCTGGCCAACACCAGTAGGCGGTAGGGTAAAGTGTCTTGCCCAAGGACACAACGACCAGGACAGAGAGGCCGATCGAACCGGCGACCTTACGGTTACAGGTGCCCTTCCCAACCCCCTGAGCCACAGTCGCCCCACAATGGGTAACTGATACTGTTACTTTATTGTTATTTTTTTATTGTCTTTATTGCTCCTATTGTACTTTTTATATATCTGCTGTACAGCAGTTTTGTAGGCCTTGTATTGTTTTTAAAGTGCTATATAAATAAATTATGGTAT
The DNA here is from genome assembly GCF_001858045.2 of Oreochromis niloticus. Taxonomy (NCBI): domain Eukaryota; kingdom Metazoa; phylum Chordata; class Actinopteri; order Cichliformes; family Cichlidae; genus Oreochromis; species Oreochromis niloticus. Next base: position 66,747,575 of record NC_031967.2, read on the forward strand.
GGCAGATGTAAACTAAAGTTCATGTCTGTAAAAAAAGGGCATTTTGGAAGAAAAGCAGCTTTACCTCTCATATTTGAACTTTTTTGCTTCTTTTTGATGATGATTTGTCCATAAGTGACATCTTCTGTTCTGACTGCTGAGTGGATTACAGCACTCTCTACAGAATAAAACACATAAGGAAGACATCACTGTAGGTCATACAGTTGATAGCAGAGCTGATTGTAAAGACAGATCTGTTGTTACAGAAATGTCTACACAAAAAGCATTTGGATCATTAGTAGCGGACAATAGCATTTACATAGTAAACATGACCGCTTTTCACAATGATGCTAGCATTGGAGCAACATATCAGAAACTCACAAACTATATAAAAGTTGAGTTTTTAAAAGTTACATTTGGAATTTAAATAGAGACACTGAGATAAATAGAATTTAGTTCAACTGTGGTTTCACACCTGCAATTTTTAAAAAAAAATCTGAGACAGGATGTTGGCCGACTGCAGAGCTGTTAGCTTCTGTTAACCACAGACCACAAACACAGTCGAACACACAACGAGCAACATTAAACACATGACAAAAACCTACACTTGATTAAGATGATAATGTTTATAAATTCTGGACAAAAGAAGTAAAACAAAAAAAATGTCTATTAAAAGTAAGAAGCATAAAGTTTAACACTGAAAAATAAATAAATAGTGCTGGCAGGAAGTGATAGTTTCCGATCTCGTCCATGACCTTGTTTCAGTCTTTTCCTGTTCATGAGTATTTCTTCGGACTAACATGAGGGTTTATACTCATGTTAGTGCATGTGTGACCATTCTGATTGGTCTAAGAAGATGTACATTTTTCCATGTTGGTGGCCTATCTGTCTGGAAAACCTCATCTTACCTGCCAACTTCCTCAGAAGTCACTCCATAGCTTCACTGTCTGGCTCAGGAGTATTGAGCATGGCAACGAGAGGCCTGATTCATAAAGCAAATACTCCAGTATCTTCCCATCAAATGTCTGATAAATCTGTCTCATCACCAATCGTCATGAAAGCTAGCTCATGCAGCTGGCAATATCTCTGTGATGAGTTGGGTCCAGGGGCCACCTGCATGTCCAGCAGGGGCAACAGAGCTGTACCGGAGGCAGCCTACATGGCAAGCGGCGCCAGCACAGCAGTTGTAGTCATGGGCCGAGGCTCCCAGGCGGCTTGGCAGGCGACCAAGCAGGACTGTCCCTGCCACCGACCTCCGGCTCTAGTGCAGCAGGACTCTCCCTTGCTCTTTCCACTATCTCAGGCCATGCAGGTTCCTCTATTGCGCTGTCCAGCGGGTCAGGCTGAGCAGGTGGTGGACGTGGAGGTTGCTTAACTGCCTTCTTCTGGGAGGCAAGAAGAGGTGCAGGCACCTGCTACCGGTGCAGGCACCTTCTGAGACATGCTGCTCTAACCCGAGGAGTGGGTACAGGGGCGGAGGAAGGCTGGGTCTTGACGGGCCTCACCCTAGGGACCGGCAAGGGCGCAGGAGTAGACTAGACACTCGCCACTCCCACACAGCTGAGGGATACCAGTGGGCACGGCAGCGGTGTTGGCAAGGTACCAACCCAAGCTGCCAGACTTGGGATATTCTGTACCTGGGACTCGTATTGGTCTTGCAGCTGTTCCACCGCCTGCTCACTCCATGTCCCCGCCTCCCTTCCCCTGCTTGGCCTGGTTGCGGTTCCGCCATGCCCCAGTCCTGGAGTTTACACCACTGTAAATAAACACATGGTGTCGACTGCATTGCAACGCTTCCCAGCCCAGTTGTTGTTCACTAACTTGGCTTCCAGACACATGCCAACAACATCAACAAACAGCCAGGACCTAGTTCTTCCTTTTAATGCAGGCGCGGTGTGATCGCTGATGTGATGTCTGAGTGGTTCAATCTGCTAGTGACAGAAGTGGGTTGATTTACTAGTATAGAGGGCAGAAAGAGGCTGCACAGAGACTTGTAGTGATAGGATAATGTCAGATCTGATCATGTAACAGAAGGATAATCACAATATGACATAGAGGCTACTTTTTGACTTATAGACGGTGGTGGCTTACTTGATGTCACTGGTACCACCTAGTCTTTGAAGTTCACTCAATATTTTTCAAATTAGGAAGTAACTTGTCCATAACCCTGTTCCCCGACTAAGACAAGTTAGTTGTTTCAAAAAACTTTGATGAGTTGGGTTTGTGGGACAGAGGGCAGTGAGGGGGGGAACTCACACAATGCTGCTGATGCTGCAGTGGTAGTTATCAGCAGTGTATGACCTTCCCTACTCTGGAGGAGTGACTGCGAGACAATTACTGACTAAAAACAGGTTGCAGTAGGATTAGGATGTGATCCCTGTGTGCTCCTGAGAATCACATTTAACCCATGCTGGCTGATTCGCTCCTGTGGTGACTCCTGGGGCTCTCTTTCACACTGCTGATAGTAGGGAGATGACTGTGGCAGGCAGTCAGGGTGTAGAAGTGGAATAGCAGAAGAGGAAATATAAGGTTGTGTGTCCAATTCCTGCACCTTCGTTAGGGGCAGTCTTTCTAGAGGGGATTCATCAGCTTAATTAAAGTGAGTCCAAAGTTTCTCATCAACTTTGACTCATAGGGCTTGAGGCTCTAGAGGATGATAGAGTTGCCTCCTGGGCTCCTTCCTCCAACCTGATTTATTTCATTTCCTTGGGTACTGGAACTTGATTTGCTGTGTAAAGGTGTATGGGATGCTCACCATATCTGTAGCCTATTCTCAGATCACTGAAAGCAGCCACACAGACACCAGAGGATGTTTCACTTGCAAGAGGAGCTTCATGGAGTTCAGTGTTGCCACTTGCTTCCTCCCATCTCATGGTACACAAGTGCACACAGAATCTTATCAGACCTAATAAGGATAAGATATTTTATCCACACAAAAATGTTTACATATTTCTAAGCATAAATAACAATATAAAAAATATCAATCCTGACAGGCACGTGGGTGTATTTTGCTGAGTGCTTCTGCCTGAGAGAAGATTGCCTGCATATTGAAAAACTTCTTCGGATTCTAGGAAAAGATACGACATCCAGCTTGAAGAACTAATAATGAATAGCCCGTAGCAGGAAGGACTGCATACAGGCTGACTCTCGTAAAAGGAGTCTTTCTGGCAAGGATGTGATTGAACTCGGTAGTGAGTGTCAATGGAACCCTCTGTTGATAAACTCCCCTTTCCATTACCCAGTCATGCCTAATGTGATGCTTCTAAGCAGGCCTATGAGTCAGTTGCATCCCTAAAAACTGTCTATGGCCAAAATAAAGTTATCCATCCTTCGCGTGGAGCTTTGCACTGCTGTGACAGGGGCACAGCTAGATGAAGATCAAGACCTGACAGACCCATATGCATGGAGGTATGTTAATTCAGCCAGAAACCCAGATGATGAAATCACCAGAGAAAGAACCTTTAAAGAGCTGGCTGAGCTAAACAGGTTGAGTCAGGGCTCCTCCTTTCTTTTCCATGATCAAGACAGCTAGCTAGTTAAGACGTTTTCTAACCCAGAGGAAGAAAAGACTTCAGAATTGTGGAAATCTGCCTTCTTAGTTAAAGTTCCCAGACAAACAAATTTTAGTTCAGAAACTGCAGAGCTCTAGACACTGTAATGTCTAGGGTCCTAATGTACTGGACCCAAACAACTCCTTTACAAAACTTCTCATCCATGATTATGACCAGTGCTTGTCATCCTGGACCTGAGAGTCCATTTGCAGATATCAACTGAGCATTCTGGGTATTATGAGGAAGAAGGCTCTCCACTGTTATTAATCCAACTGCAATTACTGAAAATAATGGAGAGCCAAGCCTGGTTTTCCACAGAGGACTGCCACACCACAGCTTTGGCCCATTCAGGGTTAAGATCTGACAAAGGACTGAAAAGAGATGCGACATCATCTTTAAGTGCTTGACAAGTAGAGCTGTACATCTTGACCTTCTAAACCATATTGATATTGACTCTTACCTCATGGCCCTAAAAACATTTATTGCTCACAAAGGAGCACCCACAGAGATTATCTCAGATTAAGGCACTAACTTTTGCGGGGGCTTTGGGGGATTTACTTTAAATTTAACACACCTAGTGCCCCACACTTTGGTGGTTTGTGGGAAGGGAAAATTACTCTATTAAGACAATGCTCTATGTAACTGTTGGTACCCAACCTGTGCCTGAAGATGTTCTTAGAAATCTGTTGATTGAACTGGAGGGCATCCTAAATTCAAAGCCATCAGGCTATATATCCTCCAGTGTTTCTTACCTTGATCCAGAGACCCAGGGGCAGATCTAGAAGGGTGGCATGGCCACCCTAAAATGATCCCTTGCCACCCCAAGTGCCACCCCAGTTTTGCATATGACTGTGTTGTTTATTAAAATAAGATAGCATTAACAGTTTGAGCGTATCTACAGTCAACAGTGAATATAAATGCTAAAACTGAATATATTGCATAGTGTTCCCCCCTCCACCATTTCTTGTCTTCAGTAGCAAGCGGTGCTTATGATTGTGCCAGAGCACATTTTGAAAAACACCATGGGAATTTCGCTTTTTACACAGGTGGGTGGATGTTACACTCTGGAAATGGAAGGAAGGTGAGTGTTATTAACCCTCTGTGGTCCACGCTGCACCTCCAAATCACATGACTGATGTAAGCTGACATATCAACAAGCTGCAGCCACGCTGAGTCTCTATTTCAGCCCAGATTGAAAGTTTGGACTTCAAAGTTTTTAGATTTTAATTATAGGTCAGTAAATCCAGAGTTATGATAATATTTATAAGCCACGCTTTTTACTAAATACTGTCGTCACGTTTTTGTGTGTGTGTGTTTTAAGCATTTTGTAAGGACAGTGCAAAAACAGTAAAGAAAGGAAAAGAAGCCACCTCTATGGAAGAAATATAGTATCATCAGAATTCAACTATTCCATACACCTCTTTCCTGTAGGTGGAAAAATTTACCATGTCGATCAATTTTAAAAAAAAGGGATTTGGTTGTTTAGGAAGAGGGAGAGTGACGGTAACGGCAGCGAGACAGAGCGAGCGAGTGAGTGAGAGAGAGAGAGTTTAGATGTGGGAGATTTGTGACGTTTAGTGTGGAGTGTATACTTAGTGTATTGTGTTGTCTTGTGTAGTTGTTCTGTTGTGTAGTCGTTTTGTTTTGTGTGTCAGTGAGGGCACTAATGAATGTCACAAAGGCACATTTGCAACGTAAACACTGTCACTATGTAGAAAACCAGCGGAGTGATACACCTCCTGTTGTCAGGCCTGCAGGTTTGTCCCTGTGCTGTTCTGTCTTTTGGTGGACAAACTTTTTTTTACTGGCACGCATCATTTGTGGGGCATCTTATTGTGACACCTGATTGTTCTCTCACTTTAGTTTTAGTAATATTTTTAAATGGTTGTACAAAATGAAAAAAACGGCAGGTGTATTGGCTGCATTTTTAGATAAATAGTTGTATATATTTACAAAATGTCCATTTTATATTTGCATTTCAAGTTATAAAAATTTACTCAACATGTCTGTGGGGGTTTTCTACAGTAAAAAAAAAATACTACTAGGATTTTAAGTTCTTTGTGTGATTTCAGATTATTAATACTAATGCAGTATTACGTATTACATATTATATACAGTGAAAAAACAACTAAATTCAGTTGAGCTGAAAAGAATGATCCCAAACAAGGCAAGGGAAAAAAATAAAATTAAACAATTTGAGGGTGAAATACAAACATAAACTCAAAAGGAGTCAAAAAAGGCCAGTTGTATTTCAGACCTCAGTGGGTTAATCCAACAAATCATGAAAAATTAGGTTTAAATTTTTGTTCATGACAGTGCAGATTTCCGACATTTTGTGTAATTTAAGCTGTAACAATGTGATTATTTTCTAACAAAAAACAGTGAAACTTAAGTTAGACTTGTGCTTGAAAATGAACTGCCCCATGTTGTGTAGCTTTCTGGATTTTATACTTATTGGGCTACATATTTATTTATTATACAGGCTATACAGTACATAAGATCAAAATTCACATTTTTTATGTAACTAAAGTGTGTAATTATGTGGGCTACAGACAATAATTAAGTTATAGACTATGTTTATATGAAATGTAAGTGTATACTTACTGCATTTGAATCATTTTAACCATATGTAACCACCTGCATATGTGTCTGAAAAAAAAAGGCTTTGATTTTGCCACCCCATTTGATTTCTTTGCCACCCTCATGCCACCCTTAGAAAATTTCTCTAGATCCGCCCCTGCAGAGACCCCCAGCCATTTGCTAATGGGGTAGCCAGGTGGATTACTGCCACAGGTTGTTAACCAGAGACTGAACTCAAACCTGAGAGCATTTCAAATATTCAAATGTACTGTATGCATTTGAGGGCAGCTGTTAGAAAGGCTTCAAATTTTTATTTTGTTGTCTTTGTATTTCATAAGATTCCTTATATGTGCTTTCAGTGATGCACCACCTACTACCAGTGAGTAGTTCCCAGTAGGGCCACGTATACACCTACATCTACCTGCTTACAAGCTTGTAATAAATGACCACAAAGAAATAAGAGGGCCTCTATTCTTGTGTTCTGACCGACACTGAGGCAAGCATCAACCAGCAATCAGTGCAAAACACAGTTTTTAAAACTACAAAAATAGTTCTTCTCTTTGACTTGCTGTTTTTCACTATTTGATATGTTGATGTTGCTGTACATGTTTACCATCAAAGACATGCAATAAAAATTAAAAGTGTAGATTACTCAGCAAACAAAAACCCCAATTGTAAATTTCAGAATTCTGAGTCTCACCTTCAGGTTTCCTGTGAACACATCGTCTCACCAGCAGAACCAGTAACGCCAGTAGAACCACAACACAGACTGATCCAACACATGACAACACAATTATGATAGAGGAACCAGGTGGAGGTGTGGTGGTGTGTTTGTCTAAAATAAAGCAAACACAGTCATTAAGTTGTCGTCACATTGTGAATGTTGAAAGCTGCAGAAACACAGACAGGTGAGTGTGTCACCTGTGACAGTGATCCAGCTGGATGGAGACTCTCCATGACCGCTGATGTCACACTTGTAGAGGCCTTCATCAGACCTGGAAACATGCTGGATGGTCATGTGACCTGTAGGCTGCTTCCTGATGAGGGAGCCATCTTTATAGAAAGCAGCTGGGAGGTTGGAGGGAGTGGTCTTTGTTTTACAGAGCAGAGTGACGTCATCTCCCTCCATCACAGGGAGGACAGGACTCTGCAGGATCACTGATCCACCTCAACACAGAGACAAACTACAGCATTTCATCCATTTACACACAGCTTCATCAACACTAACTCCACACACTCAGCTTACCAGTGACTGTCAGGTTAACCATGTTACTGATGGGACCCTCTCTGGACTTACACCAGTAAACTCCACTGTCCATTGGAAAGACATAACTCATGTTACAGGAAGAATTGGCTGAACTAGCTTGTTCTCCCCACCCATCTCCACACCGAGTCCTCTGTAGATTACTTGTGTTTCTCCTCAGAGTCCATCCAGCAGAGCTGTCGTCCTCCTCACAGCTCAGAGACACAAAGTCTCCCTCAAAGAACTGAGAGCTGCTGGGACTCACAGTCAGACGAGCTGTGAGGGTTAAAATAAATATATATATATATATATTATCTGCAGTGTTGGTCAAGTTACTTTGTTTTTTTCCGCCTGTCACATTTGGTTCTTTTGCGATTAGAATTGTTATCTAAAGGGAAAGAAAGATGCCCAACGGATTTACTTTACCAAATGGACCATCCCAGCCTTGCCATATTGGTCTATTTGATTCACCTTTTATTGTTTATTTTATTTTATTTTATTTTCACTTGCTAAATACGGGACAGACTTGACTGGGGAAAAGAAAGGGGAGAAAGAAAGAGGGAAAGAAAAACAGCGGGGAAGAGAATCAGGGATAAAGGGCAAAAAACAAAAACCAACAAAAAATACATATCAATCACCTGGATCACCTGTTGAGAAAGAAAAAAGAGAAAACAAGCAAAAAAAAGAGCAATATGATAAACAACATCATAGCGATGATCTATGGGAATATAACAGTAAATACTTAATATTAAACATTATTGTGCAGCACGTAAGATCGACAGCGCACAGTGTGCTTTGAGGTAGGAGCCAAAGAGGGTGTAGTTTGTGTGTGAGAGCACCCAAAAAGGCTAAAATGACCAAAGAAAAAGTGGGAAACAGTTAAACATGAGAGGTTTTTGGACAAAGTTTGTGATTTTTTCCATTGTTTAAGCACTGCTTCCAGCCAAGAGTGATACCATATATGCCCTATAGCTGGAGAGAAGGCTAACATTGTTATCTTTTTACAAAAAATCAGCTAAACATGAGAGGTTTTTGGACAAAGTTTGTGTTCTCCATTCTTTAAGCACCGGTTCGAGCACCGTTTCAAAAGTACCGGTTTGGCACTGGTATCGGATAAAACTTAAACGATACCCATCCCTATTTACAACCTGAATAGGTGATAAAGTGTCATGGTCCTGGGTCGTGCGACCCAGTGTTTTGAGTTTTAGTCTGCTTTGATGTTTATTGTTTGTTTAGGTTCATTAAGTTATTCTAGCTCATTTGTTATTATATTACCCTTGTGTTAAGTCTCCCTTGCCCTTCATGTGTTTATGTCTGTGTGTCCTATGTTGTCAGGTTCATGTTGTCGTTTCTGTCATCTTCCCCTGTACTCGGTCTCCCTGGTTGGTGCACCTACCCGTTATGTGTCATGTCTGTGTGGCTCTTGTTGTCTAGTTCATTTCATGTCTATGTCTCCGTGTTTCCTGTTCTATTTTGAAAGAGTCTGTTCTTTGTTCACTGCATTTAGATTACTCTCCCCTGTGTTGTCATTATGTTTCATTCTAGTCAGCTGTGTCCCCATGTGTCTCCACTTCCCCTGATCGCCTCATGTGTGTATTTAGTCCTCAGTCTTGCTGTGTTCAGTGTCGTCTATGTTATCTCCCCTACCCCTTGTCACAGTTTCCCAGTCATAGTAAGTCATAGTTTGTATGTTGTTTAGTCATAGTCTAAATTCCCAGTAAGAGTCAAAGTTTCATAGTCTACGTTCAGGTTTTCCCTCAGTTACTTTGTTGTTGTTTTTCTGTAAGTTTTCGGCCCTAAATAAAGGCTCGCTTTTTGTTAAGTCCAGTTTTGTCTCCTCGCCTCTCTCTGCTCTTGGGTCCTCTACTCACTCCACACGGTCTTCCCCTTCTGTGACATAAAGCAATAGATCTTTCAGCCCAATTCTACTTTCTGCCTAATTCATTATATAAAATGTAATCAAATGGAAAAGTCTCTTTTTAAAACTCGTTTTATTAGTTTTTAACTTTAAGCAACAAGCAAAAATTAATTCTATGCAACATTCTCTGACTAGAAGAAATTTGTTCAAATTTAAACCTATTTTCTGCACATTCCAGCACATAAGATATATATATTTTATGGTTTTTAGGTTTTTGTGTTTACACTCAGTCTTTCAAATAGATGCAAGTAAAACACAGCAGAAAATAAATAAAGTCAAAGACTCAGCGGTCCTGTTGCTCTATTTTCACCTGTAAAGCAGGAGTGGGGTAGGCAGAGGTTTACCCTGGTGCAGGTGTGCCGCGGCGGTCAGTTGAAGACTCCGTGAGTTTCTCTGTGAATTTCCCATTACGTGGTAGCGCACTCGGTGCTTGCTCGGAAGTTTAGAGGGTTTTTTTTGTTGTAAAAAACGGAAAGTGTTCTTCCCACACGGTGAACAGCGGACGCTAATGTTTTTGTCACTTTTTACAGAATCAAACTCAAAGTAATAATAATAATAATACGTTTTATTTGAAAGTGCCTTTCAGAACACTCAAGGACACTGTACATGATAGAATGAAAAAAGCAACATAAAAGCAAGCAGTTTACACAATCATAAAAGCATAAGACATAAAACAAATTAAAATAGCAGAGTGGAGACGTTATGTGGGATAAGCTAGTTAGAAAAAGTGAGTTTTGAGTTGGGACTTAAAGAGAGTGAAGGAAGAGATATTTCTTATATCAGGAGGTAGTGAATTCCAGAGTCGTGGAGCAGAGCAGCTGAAAGCCCTGCTCCCCATGGTGGCAAGACGGGTGGAGGGGACAGAGAGAGAAAGGGAAGAAGAAGATCTGAGACACCAAGATGGAGCGGTGATCTTAACCGGATCAGATATGGAGGAGAGACTTCCACGCTTTAAACGCTGCATGGAAATCAGGCTTTTAGTAACGCAGTAACGCAGCGTGCTTACAGGAAAGTAAGAGTAATATAATTACCTTTTTTGCAATAGTAATCCCTTCACTTTACTCGTTACTTGAAAAAAGTAATCTGCGTTACTGCCCATCTCTGATTATCTGTGAATATTTTCTTACATTTCTCATTGCAGCACTTTTATATTTGATATCTACCAACATGACCCCAATCAGGTCATATCAGTGAGCATTTCTTAGGTTTAAGCTGTGACAGAAGAAGGTTACTGACCTTGGTTTGTTGTGCAGCTCAGCAGTGAGATCAGAACTAAAGAGAAATGACACTCAGGTTGATTTGAGGTGAACATAAAGAACAACTCCACACAAAGAGCTGACAAACACATGAACTCATGTTTCTGATTTTCTACAGCAACATTGTGTTCTTGCCTTTTGCAGAATTATCGAATTCAGGGTCACAGTAGAGCTCGAGTTTATCAAACCTGTTATACTGTGAGTACAGGTCAGTACTACTACTTTTAAATACCACAGTAAACATGTTTTCACTATAGAGCTGTGTTTACATAATGAGTAAACGACCGAAAGACTAATTTGTACATCCTTTATCCAAGAGCAAGTGGGTGGCTCCCGCCACTTTTTTGGTCAACCAACCCCAGTGAGTGAATCTGGATCCTGACCTCTCTTCCCCTCACACCTTCAGCATCAGCTCTCACCAGGGTTGTGTACTAAGCACACTACTCTACTCCCTCTACACATCTGGCTGCAGTCCCACTCACCCAGAGAACATCATTGACAAATTTGCCAATGACACAACGGTGGTGGGGCAGATCACAGGGGAAATGAAGCGGCTTACAGAGATTAGGTCCTGAAACGGGGAGAATAGTGTGCATTAAACAACCTCTCATTTAACATCTCCAAGACCAAGGAACTCATCTGTTTGTGTTTCTACAGGCCCTGCTAGTTTAGAGACTTATTCCTCATGAAGAACGAAAACAAGACAGAACATCTTCAACCGGTCTTTTACTTGCTAACGAGGGAGAGGTTGGTCAGAACCAGGCTGTGGAGCTTAATACTCCTCACCTGTCACCAGTCGAAGTCCTTCAAAGAGCAGCTCTCCTCGCTGCTGTTGTAAACTGTTACAATACACAACACAACACAAGCACCTCCCACTGTAAACCCCTCCCAATGGTTACAAAAAACGAGGCACTATGTGTGTCTGTGTGTGTGTGTGTGTGTGGGTAGGTGGCAAAGTGTTTCTGCCCAGTGTACCAGGGGCATGGAGAAAAGCTGTTGTATCATATGCACAGGGAGTGTGTGTGTGTCATGGGGGTGCGTTTGTGTGACCTCCGACTCACCAAAAGGATCATAAAAGCAGGAAGCTTACAACACAAGAAACAGAGGATGTATCTACAATAAAACCTCCCCCAGAACAGAACAGGCTGGAGAGGTGGTCAGAAACAGAGGAATGTATTTGATCCTATAGTTTGAACTAAGACTTTACAAATTTAAGAAACACAATGAAAACATTCAACAATTTGACCCTAACATCACCCTTGACTTCAGAAGTGCCCCTGCCACCATGCCCATCAAAGGTATGTAGAGCGAGTGGAATCCTTAACATTTAACACCACAGCGCTGGTTAAGAAGGCCTAGCACTGACTACACATTTTAGGGTGCTCAGGAAGGAGAAACTAAACACCCCACTGCTGGCGATCTTCTACAGATGCACCAGCCTGCTGACCTATGCACTGGCATTGTGGCATGCTAGCTGCACGAAGGCAGACAAGAAGAGACTTCAGACTGTGGTAAACACAGCAACAACAAAAAAATTGGCTGCATCTTCCCTTCTTGCCTGCAATCTATAACTCCTGTTGTCTCAGCAGGGCCAGAAACATCTTCAAGTACACAACCATCTTTTAACCTACTGCCCTGTGGCGCTTCAGATCCATACAGGCCAGAGCAAACAGACTCGGATATAGCTTCTTCCCCAAAGCTATCACCATACTCAACTCAAACTTGCACAAAAGTAATTTGCACTAAAAATTGTTGGTGCTCAAATTGTCTGTGTCATAATTCTCTGGCTGGCTGTGTCACTGTTGCTGTGTATTTGTATTAATATTATTTGTATAGTTATATTATTGTTGATCGTGGCTCAAGAGTTGGGAGTTAGCCTTGTAATCGGAAGGTTGCCGGTTCGAGCCCCGGCTTGGTAAGTCTCGGCCCAGTGGCGCCAGTGTCCGGCAGCCTCGCCTCTGTCAGTGTGCCCCAGGGTGGCTGTGGCTACAATGTAGCTTGCCATCACCAGCGTGTGAATGGGTAGATGACTGGATGTGTAAAGCGCTTTGGGGTCCTTAGGGACTAGTAAAGCGCTATACAAATACCAGGCCATTTACCATTTAATGTATAGTTTTTTTATAATGTGCTAAGTACATGTGCACTTTTATGGAGCTTTTTAAAATCTCGTTATACTGTGGATAATGACAATAAAGGCTTTCAATTCAATTTGATCTTTTCACTGCCTGCTGTGTTTCCTCGACTCCTGAGCAAAGATAAAGAGTCAGTTCAGACCTGCAGTTGGTCCTCGTGGTGTTTTGAACTTGAATTCAGCCTGATTTGTTTTTCATGTCTTCTCCTCCATCATCAGTTATCAGGAGAGCAGACAGTCAAAGTACAAGAATTCAAACAAACACAGAGATTCTACTTACAGAGCAGACACAGCACAGATGTTTCCTTCATCGTCCTTCTCACTCATTTCAGCTTTTTTTTTATGTCTGTCACTGACACCAAGTAAAGCCCGCCCTCTTCCTCTGAGCACCAGCTTGTCTACTGGTTCAAATACAGTGGGTAACTAAATTCTTATAAAAATGCAAGATATAAACTATAAACATGTATCTTTTAATGCAATGAGCTTGCTGAGACATCTGGCAATTCACACAGATGGAAAGAAAACAAAAAGTCAGATGTCCTCTGCTCTCAGTGATCTGTAGTTTGGTTGATGAACAAATCCATGCCCATGTAGTTACGTCCCCCTCAGTGAGAGAGGCAGATATGAGCTGAAACACAGGAATCAAACCAGGGACGCTGCTGTTATGGAGCTGAACTGGAACCATTCAGACACTGAGGCCCTCTGAACACATTTTAATTACAGCTGTGCAGAGACACACTGATGACTGACTGGAACACTATGATTCACATTTTACATTAACACCATCCTCACACATGGTTTATATATGGCCACTAGAGGGAGATGTTGGACTTTAAACACTAACGTGGATACAAGCAGATCATCAAAGTGAGGTTTCAACACAACTGAGTTTGATGTTTGCACAAGTACGTGAGCCTTAATATACAAGGAAAATATCTTCTGAAACACCTGTTGGGTTTTCTTTGTCAAACTCTTCTAAAATCATAATAAAAACAAATATGTTGGACAGTATCAACCTTTTGGGATTTACTCATCTGGATGATCGAGCATGCACCAAGACTGCCATGTCTATGTTATGTTGTGTACTGGTAAAGATAACCTGACACCATTTAGATCCAGTTGAACTTTGAAGTCATATTGTGAGCTGCTAACCTCCAGGTTTAACTTTAAAATTAAAGGCAACTTTTGGGGTATAAATATAGAAGAGTCCAAAAGAGGTGTGGCCACAGTTGAAAAGACCAAACCATGGAGAAAGGAGGACTCTGTAAACTGCTTGGTTTTTGATAATGGAACAGGTAGCTGTTCTGTCATGGTGCACAGTCCTCGCCATTTGACCGACATGTCTATCCCTAAATTTGATTCTGTTCATGTTTTCAGTGGGAGAAATGTTTCGTCACTCATCCAAGTGACTTATTCAGCCTCTGCTGACTGCAGGTTTCCCCAATCTAATAAACAGTACATTACACAGCATAAATCCTGGCAATCCTCCAGCATACACTATGTTACTCTGTTTGTGTCGGGGGACCCGATCCTTGGGGTGGACCAGTTTTTGGCGCAGCGTATTTTGGGGTTGAAAAGCCACAGAGACCCGGTGTTTAGAAAAAATGTGTCTCAAATGCTCCGATACTCCTGACACATAAGGGATCACTACAGGTTTTTGCTTGGGCAGCGGTTGTCCTTCTCTCCTGGATCGGGTGGAGCTTTCTTTTTTCTTTTTCTTTTTTCCTGACCCGTTTGGATCTTTAGCCATCAGAATTGTTGTCTTAAGGCCAAGAGAGATGCCAAGCGGATTTAGTTTACCAAGTGGATCATCATGGCCTTGCCATATTGGTCCATTTGATTGGCCTTTATTATAATTATGTATTTATTTTATTTTCAGTTGTTACAGTTGGGACAGACACGACTGGGGGATAGGACAGGGAGAAAAAATGAAAGAAAGAGAGGGAGAGAAAGAAAAATAGAGGGGAGAAGAGATGGTGAGAAAGGGGAGAAGAAACAAAACACCTGGATCACCTGTATGGAGAAAAAAAACAGAAGAGAAAACAAACAAACAAAAAAAAAACAGCAACATAATAAATACAGCACCATCACAATAAACTAGCTAGCAGTAGATAACAGTAGATACTATAATAATATTATAGTTATTGTGCAGCACGCAAGATAGACAGCGCACAATGTGCTTTAAGGTAGCAGCCAAGAAAGGTGTAGTTTGTGTCTGTGAACACCCGTGTGTACACCTGTGTGGATAAGCATGCTTGTATTCCAAAGGTTTCTCCATGTAACGATCTGCTAGGGAGATTGGGGAGCTATAGCCCCGTCCCCCAGGGCATGAAGCAGTCATGGAGGAGATCCAGGCCCCAGACATCCATAGGCCCCAGAGTATGAGGACCCAAGGAGGACCACCAAAGGGGGGGAACCGTGCCACCCTCCTGGGAAGAGCTGAGTAGGGCCCCAAACGAGAGGTCACCCAGCAGCCATGGAGCAGAGGCCAGAGGGGGTTGCAGTGAAATGAAGTTTGAAAGATTACTGCAAACTTTCTGTAAAACCAATAAACTTCATGTCACGTCTCAAATATCACTGTGTGTGTCTCCTATATTTAACTGACATGTTTTATTGTAACAACCAACGACTTATACAGGAAATAATGACTATTAACAAGGTTGCCCAAACTTTTGCATCCCACTGTATATACACTCACACATATAAATGGTAAATGGCCTGGACTTGTATAGTGCTTTACTTAGTCCCTATGGACCCCAAAGCGCTTCACACTACATTCATTCACCCATTCACACACTGGTGATGGCAAGCTACATTGCAGCCACAGCTGCCCTGGGGCGCACTGACAGAGGTGAGGCTGCTGGACACCGAGACTCTCCGAGCCGGGGCTCAAACCCGTGTATATCTGCTCAACATTTAGCAATAAACCCTCTTCCTGATTTCTGACTGAAGAAGTCACTTTGATGAGTGACGAAACGTTTCTCCCACTGAAAATGTCCAGATGAACAGAATCACCCTTGAGTGAGCATCAGGACTACCGTGTCTATGTTGTGTTCTGGTGAAGGTAGCTGGACTCCTTGATTTAGAGCTAGTTGAAATGTGAGGTCATATTGTGAGCTGCTAACCTCCAGGTTAGCCTGCACTGTACAGGTAGTTGATCAATAAACAGGCAGTTTTATCAATGTAACAGGGAGGAAGAATACAGAATAATGTATCTGACCAATTGTCCAACGATTCTGATATATTATCCACTACCTCTGAGAGGCAGGTCTGTAATTATGAGAAGCAGAAACAGTTCACACATGGTTATATTTACTTTGGATCGACTCAAGGTGACAAAATCTGCATCAACAGTTTCAGGAAGTCAGAGCTTCTGATTAAAAAACAAAAACAAAGTACAGCCACAGGAAATGTTGGAATAAAACAAACAAACAAACAAAACACACATTAAGTACTAACACATGTGGATCTCTGTTGGGAAAATATATAAAGGAAAGTAACAGTTGAACAGTAACAGACTGAAGAGTCTCCTTCATGGAAGGTAAAGTTCAATAAAGCTGAATCGTTCCAGGTCAAAGGGAGGAAATGTTGGACTCTGCAGCTACATAGAAATGTTTTTTTCTTTGGTTTCATTTTAATATAATTACATTTAAAACGAGTCAAACACCAGCAACATGTGATCAAAGGATCCTGAGTAATATCAGACAAAAACTGTTTATATTCCAAACAACTTTCTCCTCTTTAATGATGAAAAATGTAAATTAAACGTAAAATCTGGACGTGTCTGACAGGTACCTGCTAAATGTTTAATATTACTGATTTCTGTCTTTCCACATTTTCAGTGACACGACTGAAAGCAAAGCACAAGAATCACTGTTAAGCTGACATTTCAAACAGGCTGAAGTTCAACAGGAGGCTGGTATGAATCCCAACTCTGTTGTTGTTTTCTGTAGATCAAAAAACCAACAACAGCAGCAACAAGAAGCACAGCAGGAACACTCAGACTGACGATCAGTCCAACAGATCCAGCCTCCTTCCCTCCAGCCTCCTTCCCTCCAGCCTCCTTCCCTCCAGCCTCCTTCCCTCCATCCTCTGTGTCTCCTCCTGTGTGACCTGCAGGTGAGAAACAGGTGTGAGGTGTCAGCTGTCAGGTAGGTGATGAGTGAAGAACAGAACAGAATCCATTTCCTCTTCAAACTGCTGTCAGACATTATCTACTGCACTCTGATCACATCACTCAGACCAGCTGCTTTCTACAAAGTCTCATCAACAACATCTTTAGAAACAAACATCAACAACCAGGAAGCAGCTTCACCTCTGATCACACACACACTCAACTCTACTCACTCACCTGGAGGATCAACAACACTCAGAGTGATGATGCTGATGGGGTCATTTTTCAAAACACCTCTCTTCCTGCGCCGTACTCCTGTCTGGACGACACGACACTCGTATGTTCCGTTATCAGCAGTCGTCACATTCTTCAGAATCAAAGACACGTCTCCATCCTTCATCTGTCTGTCCTGCAGATCCACCCGGTTCTTAAAAGATGGATGCTGTTGATCTGGATAGAAACGCTTATCCCGGAACAGAAGCACATATTTCTCTCCCTGGTCAGCTCTGCTCCACTCTAGAACAATAATGTTGTTGTTGTTTGGAGCTCGACATGTCAAAGTGATGTTCTGTCCAGACTTAGCTGTGATTTTCTGCTCTGAAAGAAGAAACAACACAGAGCAGAGAGGTTAAAGGTCAAAATACAACCGCTCACTTCTACACCAGGCAATGAGAGTGAAGGTCACTTGTGTCGAACCTAATTTTTCACCTGCGCTGCTTTAAAAGTTGTTATAATAGAAAGGTGTTTCACTTTGTTACCTACCTACAATAAAAAAGGAGCTAATTGAGATCTCATGTTACTGGTGAAGCAGAAACTTTAAGCCACAGTCTGAACATATTTCTGTGTTTCAGTGTTTGGGCTCAGACACAATGTTCCCGTCTGGGTACGTGTTTCTTTCTGGACAGTAAATCCAAACATGCTTTAAAATCCCAACTGCACATCAATGGATGAGGATGACCTTTGGGTTGGGTCAATACTGATTGGCTGATTAAGGGTAAGCACAAGTATTGGAGCTACTGGAAGTTCATCAGAAACAGAAGATCAAAAAAATCATCATTGTTAAAAGAAACACTGCATGAGAAGCACAGAGTGGCTGCAGTGGACACTCATTGTTTCCACTTCAGCTCTTTGTGTGTTATAACTTGACTCTTCTCTGTGGTTGGCTGAAGATCAACAAACAGCACAAGGAAGATTTGCCCACAGACCGGTTGTACCACATACACTGCCTCCATCAACATCAAACACTGTGCAGGTAGATGAGCCGTCCATCTGCCTTCATATTACTGCACTGAAGCATAAAAGCAGCAAAGCAGTGGCAGCTTCAGATGCCACTGCTTTGCTGCAGCAGCTGCCTCTATTCAGAGGTGATGCCACCACCTGCTGAGCAGAGCTGTCGTGATTAAACACTGAAGGATATTAATCACATGCACATTTGTGCAACCCCACAAGAACTTGAGTTGTGGTTCATTTGTAAGGCTCTGGAGAGATACAAGCGACACTGACAAACGAGGCATGTTCAGTACAAAGAATCTAGATGTCCTCATGCTCCGGTAACTTCAGGGTTAATTTGGGGTTTTCTGTACTACAGATGTGTAGTTAAACAGCTATGAAATAACCACTTACTGACTGAGCAATCGTCCAGCATTATCATCAATATTCCTATAATCAATATAAATTCTTACACACAACTGTTGCTATTTTTGAGGGGATGGTGTTCTTTAGGGTCAATAGACGTCCAACATCTTATTCTGACTCCTTGAATAACTTTGAACAGAGAAGCATCCAGGTAGCAGACCAGCCTCAACTATAATCCATCATATTCATGTGTCTTACTGATAAAACTGTGGAATTAAAACTCACACAATAAGTGTTTGTGAGCTTTTCTTGATTCCTTTAAATAGGATACATGTTATTAACAGCTCTTCTCCAGTCTCACTGACCAAAACATGCACACATTTATACAGCACGTTTTACACTGAACTACAGTACAGAGCCTTTCCTCTACATCTGATTATCTACAGCAGATTTTATGTATAACCTCTACATATTTTTAATAACCTTGTATAGTTCATCCTTCCTATGCACAATCAGCTGCTGTTAATCACTGTGACTGTTTTGATGTTGCCAACACATCTGTTTCATGTGAACATGTAAATGCATCCTGGAGTAGTTTTGGGCGACTGTTTCATGACCACACAAGGAAACTGCTACTTGTCTATCTGATCAACAGTATTCGGGTACATCAATCTAATAACTTAAAGACGATATGTTGAACTCTGCAGTACAAGACCAAGTTCTCAGAGTGCAGCGTATTTAACAATTCACAAACAGCAGCAGTGCAGATCAGTAGCTTCTTCCATCTGAAATGGGAAGTCAGCAATTTCTGCTTCTTAGTCAGAATTACTTTCAAATAGAAATACAAAATGAGGCTGTGCAAACAAACAGTATCAAACCTAAAACGTGTGATCTGTACTTTCACTTTTGTGCTATTGTGTTAGCATTGTGCTGTACGGCTCGTTACAGATGGAAAACCAACAGAATAACAAATCAGTGAGATCTCCAACATGTAACAGGTCTTTGGTGTCCGTCCACATCCATGGACTCCACTTAGCTAGAAGCAACATAAATAGTGTTTTCTTTTCTTTTATGACTCGTACTGGAAGGAAGTTAGCTCAGGAGAGACGTCACAGTACAACCTCCATCAGACCTCAGAGGTTAAATAAGCGTAACAAGATTTAAAAGCTTTTACTAATGTTTACAGGCACTGCTGCCATCTTGGATGGTAAATTCAGGATTATTGGGGATTTTCTCAGGTGGTATTTGAAAGCTGAATTTCGTACTGTGACTCGTTACCGGGTTACATAAAAATAATTTACGCTCCATCTTCGTTTTTATGTCAAAGCTAAACTGATTTTGGGTTCTCATAGTTGAATCTCACCTGCAGAGACAAACACGAAAAGATCGACAAACAGCAAAGTGGAGAAAAACAAAAAAGATGTTCGGCGAGACATTTCCGCAGCCTAGATAGCTAACACTTCTACCTAAACCCGTGCAGACGTCACATCCTTTGTTGGGGACAGAGTGTATGATTATTTCTGGTTTTTGGGATATTTTTCAATTATATCTCTATTTTATAATATATTATAATCATGGAGAGGCTGCAACAGCTCGAGACGAGAAATAAATTAAAAGAAACAAAGAAGGCAAAAACAAAAAACTGAGTTCTACTTCCTGCCTTCTTCGTTTCTACTGGAATAAAAGAGCTGATGCAGAGTTTTTATCTAAGTGGTGACGCCTGCCGTTCAGGAGAAAACTGCAGAAAAATTGCTATTTGACGCAGTCATGTCAGGTTGATTTGGGTTCCAGAGATTCGTATTGTTGGGTTTTTATTCACTGATCTGATGATGGGGAACTGGGGATTAACTTCTGAAAGTCACAGAGAAACTTTGATATCTCAGTGAACTGCTGATAAAATTCGATAAAATCCAAACACTTAGATACGAAAGCTGAGCTAAGACTAGGCTAGCTTTCACTGAGGGTTTGGTCCATTTTTAAAATTTGAATATATTGAAAACGTAATGAAAAGTAACATAGCACTAGTTTATTAAACAGCAATGCCTAAGCAGTCCTTAGTTTTGAGAAGAATAATCTTTAATCTGTCCTGTTCTCTTTCTTACATCTGTTCTCATTGAGTTTCTCTCCATGAGAAACAGTCCATCCCTGATGGATGAAAACAGTGTTTTCTGATATTTGTTGAGATGTTTGAAACATTTACTTTGAAATTACCTGTCACTTCCATCCATCCATTCTCTTCAGCCGGTCCTTATCAGGGTCACAGGCGGAGCCTATCCCAGTTGTCATAGGATCAGACCCATCACTGAAAAAAACAAAACTAAAGTCACTCTACAGTAGAGCTAGATAGATGCTGAATTACTGCAACTTTAACTTCATTGACTTCTGCAGCACAAACACGTGACAGGAATGACAGACATGCAGACAGGTCTATAAATGTTTTGGCAGCATCAGCTGGGAGGAAAGCAACAAACTGCAGCCCAAAGATGATCTGACTTAACATTAGCTAGAAATTCACATCATAGCCTCATGTGACAAATCAACATCAGTCACATGGGTGTATCAAACAGGGGCTGCAGAAAGAAAATAGACACATATGAGAAAAGTGACTCTTTGAACCCAAATCAGCTTGACAAGAAGTACTTCAAATTTTGAAAACTATCCTGGGAAAACGTTCTTACCTATGACCAAAACCTGGAGAGTGGAGTAAGCTCTGCAGTGTGGTGGCAGATTTCTTTTCTCGTGTATTAATCACATATTTAATCATATCACATTAGTTATAGTAATTTCACTTTCTCACTTAGTTGTATGCATGTTGACTACAGAGGGGCCTTGTGCTCTACACACACAGTGAGACCATTAAAGAGGGAGACATTAAATAGATAGTGAGACTCCTTTTGCTTATCGAGGGATGTGGATGTTTAGGTAGGGGCCCTGTTATAAAGTTGAAGGTCTACAGGCTTCCTGCTTGTAGGGAGGTGACGGGAGGTCATAACTTTCTTTGGATTGGGCGGAGTGAAGGATGAGTTGGACTGAAGGTATAGAGATAAATGATGTGCTGTGGAATGCTCTTTGTCTGACAGTGTTTGGGAAGATATAAAATTGTTCATGGGCGGTGTCTTTCCTCAGAAAACTGTTTGGTGTTTGACCTGAACGTTTTCTCCACATTGCAATGTGTTTATTAAACCCACTTCAAATCAAGCTCACTGGGTGTGTTGCAGGTTATTGTTAAAATTTCCAAACAGCAGCAAATGAGCATTTCTTTAAATGGTGAGCAGGAGCTTTCCATATAGTCTGTTTTACACCTCGACCAAACAACAAATACAAAAATAAAAAATACATTAAAAATCAAAACAGTAAACATTTAAAAACAAATCTCAGATGAAATGTTGAGTCTTTTGTATGATTTGGTGTATCTCAAATGTTAAAAAAAGGAATAATCCAAAAAGTAGTTATATTAACACTAAAACACACAAGAAAACAAAGTAAATTATACCCTCCAAACAAATCGTATAAATTCCAAAAACCCAAATAAAATCCTAAAAGATACTAAAGACAAACAAACAAAAAGTCACCATAAAAACAGCAACAATAAAGTTAAACTGGAACCCAAACATGGAGCAGAAAACCTGAAACTCAGTCCTATGAAAACTACAAAGAAACAAACACTCAGTATTGTCAGAAATGCACCCACTATTAGAACAATAAAGCTATTAAAACTGAGCCAAACAAAAATCAAAAACAGAAACCAAACAGAAAAGACTGAAAGAGAAATCTCCAAGGCAACAAAATCCCAGGAGCTAAATCAGGGATCATGTCAGAATCTCCAACACAAATAGTGCCCTCACTACATTTCCTGTTTGTCACTGAGGTGATTTTCTTCTTTATATTGTCTCAGATAAAGTCTGACAGCTTTGAATTAAAACACATTGAAATAATTTCATATGATGTTTTCACAGATGAAACCAGCCAACAGTAAATCAGATGCTTCACACTAACTCTACATGACATTCATCTGTAACCAGTAAAGTGAAGCTTTAATCCTGGTTCAGATGGATTAACATTAACAGTCTGTTAATCCACTGAAGCTCACAGACTTCATCAACCTGTCAGATTATCTAAAAGACTGAAAGACGTCATTTTAAAGACTTACTGTTGTTCTGAAGGATCTCTGAAACCCTCAAACACTCGTCTGATCATCAGGATGGAAAATTATCCACTGAGAGCAAATAGAAAAAAGAAAGGAAACAAACTTTGACGATAGTGATTTGGTCTCTGGCTGCACTAAACAGCCCCAGTGAACAATCTAACCTGTATTTCCTTGTCAGCTGTTTCATACAAAACACCTTAGACCAGTTTGACTTCATAGCATCACCGTGGCAACCACATTCCCGGACTGACTCAGCTGACTGGATCTGAGCGTGTATTTGACAAACAAATACCACAAACATAATGAAAGTAGCAGAGAGGTGACAGCAACAGGAAGTTAATTCTCTGGCACAGGTGGATGTGTAGACTTTGTAGACTGTCTGTGTGTTTAGAGTTGAGATAAATGATGAATGAAGGGTCTCATGACAAAATGATAATAATACAAGTCAAAGGTGTCTTTGTATCCAACAAATATAGACACTAATAAAAGAAGAACAGTTAATATTAAACACACACATTATAGAAAACATCAAAGGAATTATTCTAAACTATACTGCTGTTGTACTTTCAGAGTATACTGACTGATGTCAAGGTTGCTGGTTTGATTCCATCTGGAGACACAAATCACTTTAGGACTGTCAGGAAGGGCAGCAGGTGTAAAACTCTGCAAATCAGAATAAGGGGCACTAACTGCTGTGGGGTCATCATGTGACCAGGAGCAGTCAAATGTAACTACTTTCTCTTTTACTCAACAGTGTTGAATGTAACAGTGTTGTTACTTTCATCTGTACAAAGTTTGTGTAAATAAGTTCTCACAGACAGAAAATCTGTGACAGCACCTCCCACCTGACCACTTCACAATCAGCTGAGGATATTTGTACAGTCATTTAGTAAAGGTTTTTAAATACTACAGATATATTGGGAATTACATACCCTTGCACTAAACAGCAGTGTTGGTTAAAATATGTCTATCATTTTGCTCCCTCATAATTATAGTTCAGGATATACATACATGACATTTTCAGGGCTAAAAATCTTTGTTAAACTCTGTTTCCAAGTATTCTGAATGTTGACATTTCCTCTATAAAGATCTGAAGGAATCTGTAAAAACAGTTTTGTGGTTGTGAAGTGAGTCACATAAAGAGTGTCACATTTCAGAAAAGCCACAGTTTTGTATATCCTGGTCAGACTGGTTCAGCTGACAGTGTTTGTTGTTGGTACAGCTGGACTCTGGGTGTGTCACTGCACATCATCATATGAGCTTCAGTAAAAGTAAATTCATCAAGGACTAAATGATTAATTGGATATTAACCAGATACTGATAATGAAAATTTTTGCTTCTTTTCCAGTTTATTATTCCTCTACTGAAACACGTCAGCATGATGAGTTAAACGACATCAGGACAAATGTGATGAAACTCAGCAGGAGAGAAGAGACGAGGAGCAAAGTGTGACCAATAGAAGCAACGTCACAAAGTCACTTTGTTCCTCTGTGCTTGCAGTAAAACAACAACAGAAAATAAACTGTTTACAGTCAGTAAACACTTTGAATCAGTCTCTGCACATAAAGGCCAAACACTGTTGATTTCATAGTAAAGACTGAGGATGCTGAGGGAGCTGCAGCGCCCCCTGATGGATGATAGAAAACCACAACCAACAAACTGACATGACTCAGTTGCAGAAATAAATAAAAAGTTTTAAAACACACCTGTCTTTGCTATCAGCAGAGCAGAGCCACTGAATTATTACTTCACATTTCGTTGTTATTAGACCAACTTTTATTTGCTATGTAAATCAAGCTTTTTTGTGAGTGGTGACCAACGCTAAATTTGTGTGTATCTAATATTTAATTATTATTTCTTACATCATTCTGGTTCACAGACAAATATTACTTATTTTAATGGAGCTCAATCAAACATGAACACGTTCATAAAAAGTGTAGATTCAAGAGGAAAAATAATTAAAACATTTTTTAATGTTGCATTGAGAGTGTAACGTCCACAACACCTCATCTGTTCCAACAGCTTCTCACTGCTCAGGGACACATTAAAACATTTATATTATAAATTCAGCAATTATGAACAACTACACACTGAAATTATTCTACATTCTGAAAAATATGTGGTATTCTCCTGTTAAACCACTAATATGTCACTGAAGTTATAACTACTTTAGCTCACAGAATACACCAGAGTTATGACCGTAACACAAATGATAGACAAATTAAATAAATACTGTTCCAACTTACAAGGTTTCCTTAGACATAACACAAGAAAGCCTTTATTTGTCGCCCTGCAGCGAAACGGACTCCTATGTGGGGACAGCATGAGAAGAGAAAAAAAAACAAACTCCTCTGCATAAAGAGCACATAAATGCCCACATCACAATAGCATGATGTCTTGATGCATTCTCAATCATCCAGGAAAGTAAATCTTCAAAAGTTGAATCTGCACTTTTAAAAGTTCTTAATGATGTTTATTAGCCACTGACTCAGGAGACTCAGCTGTCCTTTTGCTTTCGGATCTGACAGCTGCCTTTGATACTGCTGATCGCAGCATCCTGATCTCACGATTGGAGCATTATGGCATTAAGGGCATTCTGTTAGAGTGCTTCAGGTCATATCTCGGTGACAAGACTTTCTCTGTGAGCTTTAGAGACTTTATCTCTTCCTCACCTTACTTGTGATGTTCCCCAGGGATCTATATTAGGCCAATTCTATTCTCTGTTTATGTCCTACCTATAGGTCTAATTTTTGGAAAACAACACATTTGTTCCTATTCATACGCCGATGACACTCAGATCTATATTCAACTGAAGAGAAGCTGTCCTGCTCCAAAAGACCCCTTACTTCAGTGTCTCAGTGAAGTTAAATCCTGGATAGCCTCTAACTTTCTAAATTTTAATGAAAACGAAACAAAGGTGATAATTTTTGGACCAAGTAGCAATCCCAGCACCTCCTCATGTTAATCTGCACAGTCTTAAGCCTTTAGCACTGCTCCCAAAAATGGAGGCAAGGGGGAGGAGATCCCGTTTAAAGGGTTAATATAATCAAGTATTCGTTTGTTTTACTGTTGAGATCAGAGTAAAATCTATTGTTTCTGTAGAGACAATGTTGCTAAAATAATGAGGGATCTGAGTGCAAGTGGTCTTCAGAGGAGATCTCCTGGAAAGAAGAAAATTCCCCATCTGAATCGTGGTCCAAATGACACCTGGCACATTGATGGTATTTATTTTATCTTTTCAATTAACCTTCCTGTCAGGTTTTGATAGTACCTCTGTTGAAACAATTTGTAATTTTTATTTGTTGTTTAATATAGGCAATGATAAACTGAAGTTCTGTGGAATGTGAATACATTTGTGGATTGATGGGTAGGTCTGAATATGGCATTTAGTACCTAATGTATTGCATTCATTGATAGTATAAAGTTGCTTTAAGACAAGATTGTGAGTTAAACTGAGGTGTTATCTCCCCTGACTAGTCTAGGGGATAGAAGGGACTAACATAAAGTTTGAATAGTGAAGGAGGAGTCAAGATGGCACTTTCTAAAAGGTTTAATTCCTGCTAGTCTTAAAGTTCAGGTTCAGACTATCAGTTAACGTCAGGGAGAGCCAAGACCAACAAAACAAACAAAACATCCCTGATAGAAAATAAAAGAAACTTACATAACTCCAAAGGAAACAAAACATACAATTTACAACAATATCCTTCCTAACCAACACATAAACAGGACTAAACAAGGGATCACAAAAAAAGGCAGCTCTCCCCTGCAGGCAGTCTGAACACAGTCACACAAGATACACATACCAATCCAAAGACATGCAAGCCTGCACAACTATAGCAGTCAAAATGGCCAGAGGGCCCAGAAACACAGCTCCACAGCCATTATACAGTGCACTGCTGATTGACATTCAGGTTGATTCAGGTAGCAGCACCCAATCAGGACAGAGGAGGTGAATCCTAGACAGAACACAAAGCATTATTCCACAAGAGAATGTAACAGAAGCAAAAAAACTAAACATTGCGCAAAAACATGATTCAATCATATATGCGATTGGCCACTTTTCTGTTTCTGTCTTTTCAGATTTTCCAGGAAGTATCATGTTTCAGCTGTGTGCAGGCAGGAATAGGACCCAAACGCAAACTCACTGGAGACAGGACTGAACTCAAAATGGCAGCTTTTATTGCTGAATACAAAACTCTACAAAACCTAAACTGGGAAGAATCCAACAAAACACACACAGGGAAGAAACACACAGCATGAGTGAGATCGCGACACAGAGCAAAACAGGGTTAAATAAACTGGGAACTAACGAGGGGCATGAGACACAGAAGGGGAGCACAGCTGTGAGAAATCGGACATAACGAGACCCAAGGGGAGCGAAACTCAATACATTCACGTAGGACACAGACCTTCAAAGTAAACCAGGAAGTAGCACAGGCCAGGGGCGGATCTAGAAGGGTAGCATGGGGTGGCAAGTGCCACCCTAAAATGATCCCTTGCCACCCCAAGTGCCACCCCAGTTTTTCATATGACAGTGTTGTTTATTAAAATAAGATAGCATTAACAGTTTGAGCGTAGTTACAGTCAGCAGTGAATATAAATGCTAAAACTGAATATATTGCATAGTGTTCCCCCCCTCCACCATTAACAAATGGTTCAGCCCACAGCAGGACCGGCTTTTTTCTTGTTTTCAGTAGCAAGTGGTGCTTATGATTGTGCCAGAGCACATTTTGAAAAACACCATGGGAATTTCTCTTTTACACAGGTGGTTGGATGTTACACTCTGGAAATGGAAGGGAGGTGAGTGTTATTAATCCTCTGTGGTCCACGCTGCACCTCCAAATCACATGACTGATGTAAGCTGACATAGCAACAAGCTGCAGCCACGCTGAGTCTCTATTTCAGCCCACATTGAAAGTTCGGACTTCAAAGTTTTTAAATTTTAATTACAGGCCAGTAAATCCATAGTTATGATAATATTTATAAGCCACGCTTTTTTCTAAATACTGTCGTCACGTTTTTGTGTGTGTGTGTTTTAAGCGTTTTGTAAGGACAGCGCGAAAACAGTAAAGAAAGGAAAAGAATCCACCTCTATGGAAGAAATATAGTATCATCAGTATTCAACTATTCCATACACCTCTTTCCTGTAGGTGGAAAAATGTACCATGTCGACCAATTTTAAAAAAAGGGATTTGGTTGTTTAGGAAGCGGGAGAGTGACGGTAATGGCAGCGAGACAGAGCGAGCGAGTGAGAGAGAGAGAGAGAGAGAGAGAGAGAGAGAGAGTTTTTAGATAAATGGCCTGTATTTGTATAGCGCTTTACTAGTCCCTAAGGACCCCAAAGCGCTTTACATATCCAGTCATTCACCCCTTCACGCACACATTCACACACTGGTGGGAGATTTGTGACGTTTAGTGTGGAGTGTATACTTAGTGTATTGTGTTGTCTTGTGTAGTTGTTCTGTTGTGTAGTCGTTTTGTTTTGTGTGTCAGTGAGGGCACTAATGAATGTCACAAAGGCACATTGCAGTGTAAACACTGTCACTAAGTAGAAAACCAGCGGAGTGATACACCTCCTGTTGTCAGGCCTGCAGGTTTATCCCTGTGCTGTTCTGTCTTTTGGTGGACAAACTTTTTTTTTTTACTGGCACACATCATTTGTGGGGCATCTTATTGTGACACCTGATTGTTCTCTCACTTTAGTTTTAGTAATATTTTTAAATGGTTGTACAAAATGAAAAAAACGGCAGGTATTGGCTGCATTTTTAGAGAAATAGTTGTATATGTTTACAAAATGTACATCTTATATTTGCATTTCAAGTTATAAAAATTTACTCAACATGTCTGTGGGGGTTTTTTACAGTAAAAAAATACTACTAGGATTTTAAGTTCTTTGTGTGATTTCAGATCAGTAATACTAATGCAGTATGTCAGTGAAAAAAACAACTAAATTCAGTTGTGCTGAAAAGAATGATACCAAACAAGGCAAGGTGAAAAAAATCAAATGAAACAATTTGAGGGTGAAATACAAACGTAAACTCAAAAGGAGTCAAAAATGGCCGGTTGTATTTCAGAACTCAGTGGGTTGATCCAACAAATCATGAAAAATTACGTTTAAATCTTTGTTCATGACATTGCAGATTTCTGACATTTTGTGTAATTTAAGCTGTAACAATGTGATTGTTTTCTAACAAAAAACAGTGAAACTTAAGTTAGACTTGTGTTTGTAAATGAACCGCCCCATGTTGTGTAGCTTTCTGGATTTTATACTTATTGGGCTACATATTTATTTATTATACAGGCTATAGAGTACATAAGATCAAAACTCACGTTTTATGTAACTAAAGTGTGTAATTATGTGGGCTACAGACAATAATTAAGTTATAGACTATATTTATATGAAAAACGTGTATACTTACTGCATTTGAATTATTTTAACCATATGTAACCACCTGCATATGTGTTTGGGGAAAAAAAAGGCTTTGATTTTGCCACCCCATTTGATTTCTTTGCCACCCTCATGCCACCCTAAGAAAATTTCTCTAGATCCGCCCCTGGCACAGACACAAAGTAGACTAGGGGAGACAGCGCAATTAAGAAACAAAGAACAACAACAAAGAGACACAGAGTGCAGCTACTAAATAGTCAGAGAACTAAACAGAATACAAGAAGGCCAAACTAAGACACTAGACTATACAATAAACATGGGCAATGTAACAGGGTCATAAATCACATTGTTATAATTACACAAAATGTGTTCTAAACCCCAAACTGTTCCTTTTATACCTGACCTTTAGGACCTCCAAGCCTGTAGTTATGTTCAATATCAGTTAGAGCCCCTCCTCATTCTTTTCTTCTTCTTCTTTGGTGCAACCTTATAAATACAGTGTACCCCTTTTGCCTCTCCCCTTTTCTACAATTCCCCTGTGGGAGAGGTTGGTGTAATTTCTTTCCCAACACTGTAAAACGCTCATATAATGCATATTTAGCCACCTGGATGTTTCTGATTGTGATTTTAGTTCAATTATTGTCATTATTAAGCCTGTTTTTTGTTAGATGTTACAAGTGTGTAGTATGTTTGTATCATAAATGTGTTTAAGGACCATAAATGCTAGCATGGATATATATACTCCTTGCTAGCTTGGAAGTTGTGGTGGGTTGAGCTAACCCTCTTCCCCACTGTTTGTATTTGGTTGTAGGAGCTGGAGTGGGCAAATTATTTACTTGGAGGCCTTTCTTTCTTTTACCTTTTTCCGTCAGACACAATGCAGAATCACACCGGTTAAAGCAACAATGAGAACTAAGACAAAAGTACAAAAACTCAGAGACACCACAATAGCTGGACTGGCCATTGGGCATTTGCCAGGTGGGCCAATGGTGATTTTTCGTTTGTATGGGCCGATGATGTTTTTTGTAACGGTATAAAGTTTATACCGGTGGTGGATCTGGCTAATCCACCACCTCTCATTGTTCATGCCATGAACAATGAGAGGTGGTGGATTGGCCAGATGCTGGCCGATGTGTAAAAATAACTCAGTTGTTTGGTGGTGGCTATGGCGGAGCTTCCACAGAGGCCAGCAGGTGGATGAAGGAAAGGGGAGGTAGGAGGAGGAGGAGAGACCCGAGGTGGCTGCTGGTCTGAGTGTCAGGTGAACTGAACTTCAGCTAAGAAGTTATGACCTGCAGTCTATCTGGTTAGTTATAAACCAAGTTTAGGTGGAGTTTATTTTCGTTGTGCTGACTTTTTACCTTCAATCACAACAACTCGTACTGCATACTGGCTAGCATGACAGAGTTTCTATACAACTGGGTGGGTGCTATGATGCTACTGATATTGAACTTTATTTTGTTTATAAGGTTAGTTAGTAGAGTTGCCAACCATCCCGTAAAAAAACGCAATCGTCCCGTATTCAGAGAAAATATTTCACGTTTTGTATTGAGCTGAAAAGGAACACAGTTTGTCCCGTACTTGAGCTACAATGAAAAAAGACACAAAGCTGGAGTTATACTGTCACGACTGGGGCAGCAGTCGTGTGATGAATAAATGAGGACCCAAGATGCAGACGGTGATGGAGATGCGAGTGGAGGTTCATTTACAGTGAAAATAACAGAAGTGAGAGCAGGACTGAACATAAACCTAAACTGGGTGAAACTAACAAACAAACCTGGAACATAAGGTCAGTGGGAGAAACTCAGAGATGGCAGATGAGGACAGCAGAACAGGGAGACATAGAGAAACATAGGGAATGAACACAGATGACGCGACGAGGAGCACAGGCAGACACGCAGTATAAATACACACACCGGGTAATTAGGAAATGGCAGACAGGCAGGGACACAGCTGGAACTAATGGACATAACAAGACACAAACCTACAAAGTAAAACAGGAAACACACAGACTGTTTTACACAACCAACTGGGGACACAAACAGAACACAGAGGAGAGACACAAGTAGGGATGATAGAAACACACAACTCAAACCCTAAGAACAAATACAAAATCAGAATAAACTAGAAGAATGATAATAATAAACTTAAAGCGCTGGGTCACCGACCCAGGACCATGACATATTCTGTCTTTACGTTGCACAGCTGCCTGTTCTTCTCTCATTCTCTCCCTCTCCTGTTGCTACTTCAATCATAAAACTGATCAATGATCAGCTGATCGGCTTTTCTGACGCAAGTCCCGTTTCTCTTGTTTGTTTATCATCCACTTTGCGCCAGTAAGAGGAAACCAGCAGATGTCGTGCTAATGGGGGTGAATGTGTCACAGGGAAGCTACAAATCTCAAAGAATATCTGACAAACAAAATGTGTTTTCATAAAAGACATTGCATAAAATAACTAAAGAAATAAATGGTAATTTATTGAGTTTTAAAAACACAATAAATTGAATTGAAAATTGGATTATGAATGGATGTTCATGTTAAAATGTCCTAAACACAAATGTAACTCAAGTAGAATCACATAAACTCAATGAAACATAAAGTGAATTACATCCACATGCAGTGTTGGGCAAGTTACTTCAAAAAAGTAATTCATTACTAATTACTTAGTCAATATTGTATATTGTATTTAAACTACTTATCTAATTACTGTGTCAGAAAAGTAACTTAATTACTTAATTAATTACTACATAAGTATTTAACTAAATACTTCTTATAATCCGTATAAACCTTCAGTGGACAAACAATAGAAATTAAACTCTTTAAATAATAAATACATTTTATTAAAGACGGACACTCTACAGTACGCAGCGGTAGCATCTGTTCCACTAAGTAGCCTGGCAGGGCTGGACTGGGACAAAAAAATCGGCCTGGGCATTTTGACTAGAGACCGGCCCACCAGGTATTATAGGAAAAACCATAAAGCCTTTGAATGAAAACGAACACTGTTGTCACAGTGACATACACTGTCTTGTTGGTATATATGTATGGAGGAGTTAACCCTCTGACTTCCGGTCGAGTGAACGCTGGCGCACTTGGCTGCCGCTGCTCACCGGTTATTATTATCTACTATTATTATT
The DNA here is from genome assembly GCF_001858045.2 of Oreochromis niloticus. Lineage (NCBI taxonomy): Eukaryota > Metazoa > Chordata > Actinopteri > Cichliformes > Cichlidae > Oreochromis > Oreochromis niloticus. Next base: position 66,779,595 of record NC_031967.2, read on the forward strand.
ATTTTTTTTTAAGTTGCTGACGACTAGGGATGGGTATTGATAAGATTTTCACGATTCCGATTCCATTTTCGATTCTGTTTAACGATCCGATTCTTTATCGATTCTTTTTAAAAAAGGAAAACACTAAGGTCGATTAGCTTAGAACTTTGTTTTATATCTTCTCTTTGAACAAGATAGAAATTTAGGAGTAACATGGCCTTACAAACCCAACAGTGAGATCTTAAGAGATCCACAGCCTACAGCTCTTCAAAGTGGTGTCACAGGGTCCCCAGGAAAAAAAATTGTAAATGTAAAATAATAAAATAAATATTCTTCTGTAGCAATAACAAAGTATAACATAAATTATTCTGTAGCAATTACACAAGAATATCCAGTAATGTCCCTGCCTACAATTAAACACATTCACTTACCGAAAATCGGGGGCATCTGCTGTGGCAAATGGGTGCAAGTCTTTTACCACAAACTTAGTCACTGCTCGGTGACATTCGTCTATCCTGGTCTGAAAGGAGACGCTACCAGTAGACTGCAGCGAGAAATGCCAGCATCTGAGCCAGCCAGACTCTGTCTGTCTCTCTCATCGTGGTCACCTAAATGCAGCGCACAGTAATGGCAGGTTTTGTAATAAAGCAGATCGCGCTAACATAATATGCATCGTTAGTTGATTATTTACCTGCCGCATTAACAGGAAAGGACGTGCAAACGTTACCGCTGCTGCTGGGTTGAGATTCACGAGTCCGGAGCGGAATTAAAAACACAACATTCATTTAAGGTTATCGTGTGTTTTGTGAGCAAATGCTTTTGCATATTCATAGTGTTTCCTCCTTTAAATGAAATATCTACTTTGCAAGTATTGCAAGTTGCCCCGTTGTCATCCGTTCTCGTAAAGTATAACCAAACTTTTGAGCGTTTGAGCCGCCATGTTTCCTGCCAGGTAAATGACGCTCCGCAACGTGGTGACGTCATTCGGGGCAACTGGAATCGTTTGCAAAAATGGCAAACAATTCCAAGGTATTAAAACAGTGGGAACCGGTTCTCAACAAGAACCGGGTTTCGATACCCATCCCTACTGACGACAATTTAAATCAAGTATTTAAGGCGCGACCCTGTTTTGACTTGTTTGCGCAATATTTGCGGGCTTCTATTGCTTGCGCTGCAGCTGTCAGCTGGTTGTTCGGTCCCTCCGTTTGTGTTCAGTGCTCGGCCCTGATTAAGATGCGGCTCCACAGGGTGGTGGTGTGGCTCGTGCTCACTTGGGTTTTTTTATCCATCATTCATCACCCGGCGACAGCTCTTCTCCAGTACTCTGCTACGGATCTTTTGCGGCTCCATTTGTGCCTGGCTGTCTCTCCACCTGTGGCTCTATACTTCTACCCAGACATCGCCTTCCAGCCCCGCCGCAGGTATATCCACCGAGGGCTTCGGCGAAAGTTCAACATCAGTGACACTAACTCAATATTTTCCATCTGGTCAAAAACTCATCGTCCTCCCTGCAAGACTGACCGGGCTGTTGACCACAGTGTGCTGGCCCACCTGGCTATATCAACTAAGCCTACTGTCAGGCATGGTAACTCCAGCATCAAGTTTGGTCTATTAAACATCCACTCTCTCACTGGTAAGAGACATCTCGTACATGATCTCCTCTGTGATCGTAAGTTGGACTTTCTTTGTTTGACTGAAACATGGCAACAGCCTAATGACTTTGTTTCTCTCAACGACTCCACTCCATCTGAGTTTGTTTACACCTGACAACCTCGCATCTCGGGGAGGAGCGGAGGTCTCGCGATAATTCACCGGAGGCTCTGGTAAGTGCTCCCTGTCTCTGCCCCTCCCTCCCATTCATATGAATACACTGCACTACAGCTCCCTGGATCTACCCCCACCATCATATGTACTGTTTATTGGCCACCTATCCTAATCCCTCTTTCCAGAGATTTTACCTCTTGCCTGGAAAGTTTTGGGCTTGTAAGGAACATAAAATTTCCTACCCATTCCAAAGGTCATATCCTGGATTTGGTCTGTTGTTCTGGCATTACCCCCACCCATTGTAAAGCCACATTGTTTCCCCAATCTGATCATATGTTTATTTCTTTTGATGCAAACATAACCGCTTCCAAAACCTGTATCTCTCGTAATATCACTTTTAGGAAAATTTGTAATATCAACCCAGCTGTTTTTTCATCTGCCGTCCATGACCTTTAATCTATCCACTGCTCCTCAACCCCTCATGAACTCGTTTGTCATTATAATGTCAACCTTCATAACCTTCTTAACATATTTGCTCCCCTTAAACATCGAACTGTCTCATTTTCCCGTTCAGCTCCATGGTTTACCTCCGACCTGCGTCGGAGGTAAACCAAAGAAATGCACAATGATCATGTTTTGTTCTATAAGGACTGCATTGCCTCAGCCAAATCTGCTTACTACTCTGGTTTAATTAGTTCTAATGAAGGTAACTCCAGGTCCCTCTATTCATTGTTCAGTAAAATTACAAAACCTCCAGACACATTCCCCTCCCAGATGTATTCTGTTGATTTTTGCAACTCTCTTATCTCTTTTTTCACTTGTAAAATCTCAGATATTCACCGCCAACTTAACTCTTTAGGAGCTCCTGACTCTGAAGTAGACTTCCTGGTTCCCCCACTGTCTTCCTGTCAGTTATTTTCAACCTTTACTCTTCCCTCCATAACTGACGTATCTAATCTCATTAAAAAATCTAAGTCATCCACCTATCAACTTGACCATCTCCCTACTGTGTTAGTTAAAGCCTGTCTTCCCTCGTTAGCACCTCTCATAACCAATATTATTCATTCCTCCCTGAACTCTGGAATTGTTCCTGAAGCACTGAAAAAGGCTTCTGTTATTCCAATTCTCAAAAAGCCTGGTGCAGACCCCAATAACTTTGATAATCTTCGCCCTATATAAAATCTCCCCTTTATTTCAAAAATTCTTGAAAAAGTTGTTGCCGCCCAGCTTCATTTACATCTCAATGACCATAATCTCTATGAACAATTTCAATCTGGTTTCCGCCCCAATCATAGCACAGAAACTGCTCTGTTAAGAATTACCAATGACCTTCTGATGGCAGCTGATTCTGGTCTACTATCCATTCGCATCCTTCTTGATCTTAGTGCGGCATTTGATACCATTTCTCACAATATTCTCCTGAACTGGTTAGCTTCCATTGGTATTAGTCACACCCCCCTACCCTTCCCTCCCCTCAAGTTAAGAGTTTGGGTGTCATACTTGATAATACTCTTTCATTCCAGTCTCACATTAATTACATAACCCGCTCTGCTTACTTCTATTTACGTTATATTAACCGACTCTGTCCCTTCCTTACTCCCCATGCTGCTGCCATCCCTCCTATTTGGTCTCCCTAAAAGGTCCCTTCATAAACTCCAACTTCTTCATAATTCTGCAGCTCGGGTCATAACCCGTACTCCGTTAAGAGCTCATATTACCCCAGTTCTTCAGCAGCTTCACTGGTTGCCCATAGAAGCCAGGATAAATTTTAAAATCTTACTTCTTACATACAAGTGTATCCATAAATCTGCTCCTTCATATTTGTGTGACCTGCTCCATATCACCACTGTTTCCCGCCCTCTCAGATCATCATCTGCTATTCATCTTACTGTTCCATCCTCACACCTTATTACTATGCGGAACAAAGCTTTCAGTCGCTCTGCTCCCCGGCTCTGGAACTCTCTTCTAGGGCTGTGCGATATGACCAAAATCTCATATCCCGATATCAAGACATCTATCGTCCGATAACGATATAAATCACAAACATGTAACATTTTCTGTAAATTCTGTGAATGTCGGGAGCTCGACTTGCGTGAAGTGTTTCCAGCTGGGCGTCGCGTACCTGGAGTCGAGCGTTTTAACCAATGCATGAAACGATACATTTTTAGACATAGGTTGTAACGGCCGCCGTTTTCTCTGTTAGTATTTATAACACAGCGTGCTGCGGGGAAAAGCCTGTTCTAATGTTTGAGTCTAAGGTTTATTTTTTAGCACCTGACGGCTCTTTTTTGCTTCTCATCCGTAAATACTCTGCATCTTTCACGTGATTCAGTTTATTTTGAAAAGTCTCAACAGGATCTTGAGCTTTATTGTGAAAGGTTTATGTGGAAAATAAACAAGCGGACACGAGGTGGTTTTACCGTCGTTGTTGCTAACGACAACGCATAAAAACAAGCGCTTGTCCGTCTGTAGTGTGGTTATATTAAATATAAGAGAAAGAGAGAACTTTAGGAAATTAATATAGCCACTACAGTGACCATCAAAATAATGAAAAAATATTGCCGTAAACAGTTTATTTTGCGACACCACGAAACAAACGATAGCGTAAAATGAAACGATAGACGTTTTTATATCGTCATCCGATATATATCGTTATATCGAACAGCCCTACTCTCTTCCCCCTGCACTAAGAAATATTGACTCCCTCTCCGTATTTAAGACACAGCTCAAAACACATCTGTTTAAACTGGCTTATTCACTTTAATACTGATTTTATCTGTTGTCACGCTCTGTTTTGTAATTTTAACTTATTTTATGTATTTTATGACTACTGTTCCTTTTATTAATTGTGTTTTTTGTAAGGTGACCTTGGTTTTCTGAAAGGCGCCCTCAAACAAAATGTAATATTATTATTATTATTATATGTATCAATCTAAAAAACTTAAACCTACGCATCCTCCCTATTCTGGTATTCTAAACAGTACCCGAAAGTAGACTGCTTGGTTGAGTTAACCTCCTGAACTATCTACAACACATGGTGAAAACCTGAAATTAAGACAGAGAAGACCAGAGGTGAGACATGATCATTACTGATTACTGATGACAGATTTAGGTATATTTTCATAAACCATTCATTTGCCACATCAATAAACAGCATGGCAGGGCAAAATATTTTTTCTAACATGGCAACCTTTAAAAGGTGAAAGGAGATTGAAAGACAGATGAGAAAAACTTAATTGACTTTTTGATGGAATTTTACACACAGTACTGGTACAATATCTAGAAAATGTGGGAAAATACTGGCATCATACCGTTACGGAAAAAAACGAAGAAAAAAAAACCCCTCGGCCCATAAAAACCAAAAATCACCATCGGCCCACCGGGCATTTGCCCGATGCCCTGTCCAGCCAGTCCAGCTATGTAGCCTGCAGTCATTTTTTAAGCTCACCTTCAGACGCTTTCTGTGCTGCTGAAGTAAAATCAGGTTCTGCTGCTTAGCAGGAGTTGCCGCGGTGTTATCCATGGATGATGAACAAGGATCACTCAGAAGTGTTCGTCTATGCTCTTTCAGGCACTTCAGTAGATTACTCATGCTATTAACAGCAGCCGATAGTTTTTTTTTTTCCCCAGGACATAGCTTACATATTACTATAATTTTCCTGTCTGCTTGTTTCAGAAAAGTTAAGAGACGGGAATATGTCCATGTCATGAAACAGCCACTCGCTTCAGCCGAGTCCGACATTTTCCGCTGTAGAATACGACTATGCAGCAAACTGGCACGAAATGACGTGCAGCTGCACTACAGCGATGTTAAAGCGGCAGAGTTTATTTTTACCTTTAGAAGATAAATTATTGAAATTAAATAATGATTTTCAGCGAGTTTAATTATTTTACAATGTAATCCAAGTACATTGTAAGTAACTGTAATTAAAATACCTAAAAATGAACAGTAATTACTTACTCTACTTTTTCAGTGGAAAAGTAATTTAATTACAGTAACCAGCAATGCCCACATTGAATGTGAATTTTCTATGTTAATATTACGATCCTGGGTCTCAGTTTACGTTTTGAGTTCCTAAATTATCCCTTTAAATTTTGAGTAATAGGATTATCATTTGGTTGCCTTAAGTTTAGTTTACTTATGTTTCAATTAGGTCTTCCGCTTTAGTCTGTCATGTTTCTTGTTGTCTTGTCCATGTTCTCAAGTTCGTGTTGTCATGTCTGCTTTCCATGCTGTTTCCTGTTTGATTGTGAAAGTCCCTGGCTGTATCCCAATTCAGGGTCTGCAGCCTTAAAGGCCGCATTTTAAGGCCGATTACGTCACAGCGACGCGACGAAGGCTGTCCCAATTCGAAGGCTGCTCGAAATGCGGTGCTCAAAGGGGTCCTTCATTTCCCTGAATTTTAAGGATGTGGCGGTGCAGACTTCATGGCCCAACATATCCCAGACTTCATAGTGCGGCAGTTGGTGTGGATAATTTTGCCGAAAAAAATGGTGGAAGACGAGCGGCGAAAGAGTAAACTTTTAAAAGTAAGTACTGAATATTATGTCACTTCTTTATGTGCAAATGTTTATTAATGAAGAACATTAAAACAAAACTGTTGGCCACATGTCAGCAAAGTTATGTGACATTAGCGATGTTTGCACTTTCAGCATTTACTTGGTTTTAAAGCTTTTACTTTAAAATATACGCCATCCAATAGTCAACCTTAATCTTACAGAGAATGTGATGATTTTATGGATAATTAAAGTCAGTCATATATCCACAAACACAACAAGCTGAAAGTCAGTGATGCTGCTCGGTTTGCAGTCCTGAATATGACGGCACAAGCAGGATTCACTGCACTGTTAATGTTAGCTATGTTATATTGCTGCCTCTGTTCGGTGGTGTCGAGCCAAACGGTCTTTAACGTGTGTTTGAACGAGCCGACGGTTCACTCGTTAAGCTGAAAGAAAGATGCTTTAATCACAGGAGTCACACATGTGTCCACTGGACCATCTGGAACTCTTCTTGTTTAGCACTCGTAATAACACAAACACTAAATCCTCCTTCTCTTGTGCTGTTTTGTAGCAGTGTGTACACCTGAGACTGTCACCTGTCTGTCTGTCCTGCACTCTCTGTTTCTTTCTCTCTGATTGTGTAATAAAAGTATGAACATGTATTTATAAATTACACTTGTGTTTGAATCCTGCAGCTTATCACATATTTGATTTCCACGTGTGACGACTGCAAGTGTCCAAAGAGGGGACTGAGGGACCCACTACTGAACATCATCTGCGAGGCTTTGCACCCCTGATGATCCACCAGGCAGTGTTGCCAACTCCTCAGTAAGGAAAATCGCTATTGGTTGTCCTAAAAGTCGCTAGAAGTCGCTAAATGACGTCATCACCTAATTTGCATAATTGGTCATGCTAATGTAATTGTAACCTATGTTGTTGGAGAGAGAAATAACATCTTGGAAGAGACATAAAGTGAGTAAAAAACGTCCTAAATCCATTTAGAGTTTATTTAGAACTACAAATTAAATTTCTGTTAGCAATTATTGTTTTTTTTAATGTCACAATTCCAACCCTGCTCCTTTACCCGGGCTTGGACCGGCAAAGTGACCCGAAATAGGCACTCTGGTGGAGTTACTTTGTGTGTGTGTGTTTATAAGTAGTTTTAAACCTTGTGATCCACAAAACAGCATAAGAGTAAAAGAGTAAAAGAAGAACTGACTGCGTTACAGCACCCGCTGCTTGTTGAGAGTAAAAGCAATACGCGCTTTCACGTCTTTTTTTAGCGACTTTTTTTTAGAAAAAGTCACTATGGGGTCTGAAAACTCGCTAAATATAGCGACAAAGTCGCTAAGTTGGCAACACTGCCACCAGGACAAACTCAGCAGTGTGTGAGGAAGAGGAGGAGGAAGAGCCAGCAGCAGCTGACAGATGGAGAGAATAGACAGACTGTTCCCTGTTTGTGAAGGACTGCTAGAAAAGTTTAACATAACTAATAGTCTGTCCTGAATCAGTCTTATTAGGTAATGTTCAAATAATGTTATCATTCCAGTGTTTTCAGTGTGGGAGAAAGTACTCAGTAGTGATGGGTCGGTCGCGAACGAAATGGCTCTTAGAGCCGGATCTTTGACGTGAACGACGTGAGCCGGCTCCTTATCACGAGCCGTGGTTTTTTTTTTCTTTTTCTTTCTCTCACCCTCTCTCTCGCACTTTTCTTCGTTTCACTCCGCACGCGAGCCTTGTGCTTCACGCTGGGCAGAGGGGGGAGGGGCGGTAGTTACAGTCGCAGTAGCACAGGAACAGAGCTGGAGGAAAAGAGAACCAGGGACAACAATGTCACATTAAAAAGGTATAGTAATCATCCACAACTATTTTCAGTTGCAGATGAAAGGATTCAGAAAGTTTATTCATGCAGGCCCATATGACAGAGAATATGCATCTTCTTTTCATATTTTAATTTATATTTAATTGTGTTGTGGTTTGTAGTGTTTTGTGTTGTTTCATTTTAAATTTGTTTAAAAGGAGAAGCTGAAAATTTAAATAGTTAAAAGTTGAACTATGAGTAGTTGGTTTTTGTATTATATGATTTATTTATTACATTTTATGTGGAGTGAATAAATAAAAGTATATTTACGGTGGCCCCTAGAGACAAAGCAGCACGTACAAACTTCAAAACACGTAAAAACTCAGAAGCACGTAAAAACTCACAAAACACATAAAAACTCAGGCTACGTCCACACGTACCCGGGTACTTTTGAAAACGCAGATTTTTCTATGCGTTTGCACCTTTCGTCCGCACGGAAAGGGCGTTTTCGGTCACTGAAAACGTTGATTTCTAAAAATGCCTGTCAGGGTGGATATTTTCGAAAACTCTGTTTTTGCATTTACGCGTGGATGAGAAAAATGAAGAAAACACAGCATCAAAGATGTGCGCCTTTTTTGACGTCACACTGTGCGCCACTTTTTTTTCCGGTGAAATGATTTCTACAATACTGTTACTGTTAATTGTACTCTCTGCAGTGTTTAAATGCTTACATATACACACACAGTTACTGTCCCTCCACACATACGACTCGGATCTGCTTCTACGCCCCACCTTTGTTTACTATTTCCCACCGAGGCTTCTAGACTTCTGATTGGCCAACATTTCTACACGTTTAGGAATATATCGGCACCTGTTGCTTTGGCATGTTCCTAGCAGCGTTTTCCTTCATTTCTGCATTTACATGTGGACGGGATTATTTTTTAAAACAAAAACAGAAAATCTCTGTTTTCAAAAATACCCATGTACGTGTGGACGTATCCTCAGAAGCACGCAAAAACCCAAAACATGTACAAAAGACAACAGAAGTGCTCCAGGATGCTAGGCGCAGTGTTGAGCTTTTGTTACCAAGAGGCTACACAAGCCAGCAAGTACCAACGACCGGTGTGTGGTAGTAAGAGATAAATGAACTTTTAAAAAAAAATATTTGAATATATATGAGTGTATAAATACACAAAGCATACACATATGCTTTCAATTGTGTAATTTAAGTGATCTAGGTAGCTCTGTTTTGGAAGTTCAGTTCATGCTAGAAATGTGTTTTAGAGTTTGTACGTGCTTTTGGAGTTTGTACATGTTTTGTCTCTAGGGGCCACTGCATATATTTATATATAAACATATATAAATAAAACCACTTTTACATTAGTAATTAATTCCTTTTGTGCATAATTTTATATTATTGTAATAATAAATTAATTAAAGCAACAAAACAACCTGAAGAGCAGGTTCGGAGCCAAAAGAGCCGGTTCTCTAAAAAGAGCCGGAAATCCCATCACTAGTACTCAGGGCCTTCAAGTTACACACTATGAAAGGCAGCAACAAGTTTAATATTCAGAAACCTAAAGTATGTATCAGCAGCAGAATGGAGCTAAAAATAAATGTTTGTTTCAGTTCTATGAAGCTTTGAGTATTTTGGATTAGTAGTACTGCTGTGTTGGTTGCATCATATTGCTGTAATTGTTTATATGCTTTATATATTCTGAGGTAAGTTGATCTATAGTGTTACATCATATTCTATAAGGATGTTATGTGTTTGTATACTTTCTGCCCAGTTTGACCCATTTAGCAGAAGTCAGCCTGTTTAAGGCTCTGATATCTATTCTGTGTGACTTAAAGCAGTTATGACATGGTCTGATTTTCTCACCCAATAAAGGGATATTTGATATATCAGTCTACTCTTCATTCTATCAGAAACAGTTTTCACAGCTCGTAAATTTGCTTTTTCCACATATATGTAAGCATTGAGCCAAATTTAGTAATGCCAACATATTAAAAGAACAATATTTGGCTCCTATATATAACACATCTATATATACTCTGTCAAAGACACTTGTCTTTGAGTGAAGATTTAAGGTGATAGGAAATATACCGTATTTTCTGGACTACAAAGTGCACCTGAATATTAGCCGCACAAGCTAAAATCAGGGGAATATCCTGTTTTGTACATACATTATCTGCACCTGACTAAAAGCCGCAGGTGTTTCAATGTTGACTTATCATATGTAAGAGAATATGCACGGGGAATATGCAAGGGAATTGTCAGGAAAGAGATGGCTGTTTGGAGACACATCCCTTTTAATAATATTTTGAAAAACAAGTTAGGGGTACATATTTGCATAACTTTTTAGGTATACGTACAAGTACCGGTAATTACAAGTACGAAACATGTACTGTGCTTCATAAATGAGTAACAAATGTAGTACATAACAATAACCTACAGCACACCAGAAAAATAGATTCTGCCTACCTTTTAGGCTCAGGTGCAGTGACACGACTTTAACAAGAAGAAAAGTCAGTCATTCACCACCATCTTTCTCTTCTTCCTGCGCACTAAAACCACCAAAGTCCTCTTCTGCAGTGTCAGGACAGGCTTAGGATGGCTTCATCATCCACTCTTCGCTTCTCTCCTTCGTTGTCACTTTCAAAACCAAAGAAATCCTCGTTGTCAGTGTCGGAGTCGAACACCCTCTGAAGGGCTGTGGCAGTGTCCTCCTCTCCATCATGCAGCAGTCCAGCCCTTCGAAATCCGCTGTTGATCATGGATGTTTTCACACTTTTCCACGCTGTCAGAATCCACTGGTGGAGTTGGACATAACTTGCTTTTCGCAAGCCTGGTTCGAAGGACATGTGACCAACATACCACTCTTGAACCCCGATACTGTGTCTGACAGTGTTGGGCAAGTTACTTTGAAAAAGTAATTAATTATAGTTACTAGTTACTTCTTCAAAAAAGTAACTGAGTTAGTAACTGAGTTACAATATTCTAAAAGTAGTTAATTACTTGGAAAAGTAGCTATTGCGTTACTTAAAAAAAACAACAAAGAATGTTTAACCCTGTGGCGTCCAGGGTATAATTGGCCATTTTTAACTACTTTTGATTTCCCTCCACATTTCACCTTTAAAAACTATTCACTTTGCCTTGTTTGGTATCATCCTTTTCAGCACAACCTCACGTGTCTCAATTTACAGTCATGTTTTCATTTTGACATATTGTATTAACACAATTGATCTAAAATGAGACAAAATACATAAAATCAGAGTAGAAAAAGTTATATAATTTTACTGTAACAACCACAAACGTATGTAATGAATCATATTTCATACCTCTAAATGCAAATATAAACAAACATTTAGTAAACAATTTGTCATGGTCCTGGGTCGAGCGACCCAGTGTTTGGGTTTATGTATCTTTTATATTCTTTTGTGCCTTGGCTTAGTTCACCTTGCTTATTTCTAGATTGCAATTTAGCCTTGTTCCCTTATGTCATCTCCCCCTGCACTTAGTCTCCCTGGTTTCTGCGTCTACGTTTCTTGTCTATGCAGTTATGTTAAGTTCATGTCATATTTTATCTCCATGCCTAATCTCTGTTTCCTGTTTTACTTTGAAAGTCTGTATTCTATGTCAGTGTATTTAGTTTCACTTCTCCTGTCCTGTTGTTAGGTTCATGTGTGTCAGCTGTGTTCCCATGTGTGGCCACTTCCCCTGATTATCCCTCATGTGTATTTAGTCTCTGTGTTTCATGCAGTCTGTGTCGCGTCGTCTGTGTTCCTACCCTCCATGTTGTATCAGTCAGCCTTTGTACTCATAGTTCTGGTTACCTGTATCTTCATAGTTTATCCTAGTATTACTTTCCCAGTTTAGTTATAGTTTAGTTTTGTCACTGCGCTTCTGCCTTGTTTTCACCAGCCACAATAAAGGCTCGCTTTTGTTTAAAATTCACTCCGTATCCTCACTTGTGTTCGCACCTGGGTCCATCACGCACACCACCGCACGGTCTGCCTCCGCAGATCGTGACAGTACGACGCGACCATGCCGGACCCAGCGACACAAAAGACGGAGATCATCCGGACAGTGGAGTCACTATGCGACAAGTGGCTGCACTGTTCCAGAGAGGAGGAACGGGAAGAGTTAGCCCGCCAAGTAGGAGTGTGCGTGTCCGTGTTCCCCTGGTTATGGGAGACGCTGCACCCCCTCATCAGTGACTTTCTCGTCTCCACCCTCCGACTCCGCCCGCAGCAGCAGCTGCCCGGTGTGCGTGAATCGTCGCCAGAGCCATGCAGTTGCATTGTTACCCCGCTGCCTCACGAGCCAGAAACAGTCAGAGTCGGAACAGTGAGGCTCGCTGCCGAGACACCGTCGGTTCGCGCTTCGTCGGCTTCCGCATCTTCGCCATCGCCTGACTGCACTACGCGGCGTACGGAGATGCCAGAGGCTATTGACTTCGGTGAGGAAGAGAAGCAGCAGGTGTTACGGGCGTATCGCGAGGACGAGCTCCGTTGGAAGCCCTGGCTCATCTCCGAGGAGGAGCTCTCGCCAGCCGCCCCGTCTCGGACCTGCCGCCCACCCTCGCCGCCTCGATCGGACTACTCGTCTCCGGCTTCCTACCTAGCACGGATGTGGTCGGAGGACGAGGAGCTGGTCGCCGTGGAAAGTCAAGTTTTATCCACGGCCGCTTCAAGGAGGAAGCGGCGTTCACGCCGCCGTCGCGCATCGCTACGGCCTGTTTTGCCCTCCACTGAGCAACACGAGGATATTGTGGAGGGCACGGATTTCGACCTCGAGGAGCGGCAGCGCGCCGTATGCGCGCAACTAGAAGAAGAGCTCCGGTGGGAGCCGTGGCTCGCTCCTAACTACGAAGAGATTTTCCGCGGAACTCGCCTGGCTCTCGGGGGTCCCGTGAGCTTCCAGGAACTCTCACCTACCGCTCCGTCATCACCCAGTTCCCCAGCCTCTGCGACACCGGCTGGTGCGCATGAGGCGCCGCTGTCTGGTTCGTCGGAAACGACAATCAAGAAGAGACGACGTGCGCGTCGCCGTCGCACTGCACAACGACCGGAGGTGAGTGAATGCAGTCTCTTATCATCAGCCCCCGTTGAAACTGTAGAAGAACTAGATTCAAAACTTCAGATTCAAGAGTCAAGGTTAAAAGAGACTCATAGCGTGAAGATGGCTGACTCTAGTACTGAGAATGGTATGGTCAGTTCGTCTGGCTTCTATGAACAAGGAGTAAGACCCACACAGGCTGTGAATCCCAGCACTGGAGAGTTTCCGCCTGTGCTCTTGTCACCTCCACCCAAACAGGAGTTTGACTGTCCAGCCCCTAAGCCGATTTGGGAATCCCCGGTTTCGTGTGTGTCTGTTAACGAAAATAAAGAGACTGTTTCAGAATCAGCCAGTGCTAACTTTAGGCTGAGTAATGCACCGCTAACCGAGCCACAGCCAAGAGATTTTGTTTCAAAGACAATCATGGACAAACCTAGTAATCCTGTAGGGACCTCTGACACTACACTTAGTTTGAAAGAGACTTCCACAGACCTTAATGTTAATTGTGTGGGGAGTGGGGTGGAAGTGTTTTCTTCTGTGTCATGTAACGTGCCTGGTGTTCCATCACAGACTGGGTTATCTGTGGCTAATGCCTCCCTTCCTGAGCCTGCTCTGCCCACCAATAAGCTACTCGAAGAAGGCCCCTGTGCTTTCATAGCAAGTAAGGCTATGTCAGAGGAGGCAGGTCATGAGATAATGTATGAAAGGACTGTGTGTGAGATGATGTGTGACCATGTTTTGCCTGCTGTTCCTATATCCAATGAACTGAAGACTGAAGATGCTGATCATGAACTCACGTTAATCCGCCAAGACGAAAACATAAATGCAGATCATGGTAACCTGGACTGTGTAATGCCACAACATGAATTCTGTCTTCCTGAAGGTAACAAACAGGGCGATTTTGAACTGTTTTGCTCCAGCACTATTACCTCCAATCAGGAGATGGAGGCTGACATCAGGGTTAATGTGACACCGTTTTCTCCTGTTTCCGTGAACTCATCACTAGATAAGGTTTTGACCTTGAACAACGGGGTTTCCACTCATTCACAGCCTGATGTGTCACCTGCTGCAGTTAAGGGTTCAAGTGCTGTTTTACCTGTGTCTGTCTCTCAACTCAATAGAGCTATCACTCTGAAGCCACAGATCTCTACGGGTGCGGGTTCCAGCAAATGTGTCTGTCCAACATATCACAGTCATGCTACTAACATGCCATTAGTTAGGTCCATACCCGAGTATTTAATGTTTGTCCAGGAACCTCACCCTAATGGTCTAAGCCTTGTTTTTGTGGGTGAGGTGGCAATTCTTGTTTTTCGTATAGCTAATCCAGCCCCTCTGAGCCTTACACTGCCATCGATCAGGTCCAACAAGCTTAGGTCGACTCCTCCTGTGACTACAGAGACTGGGCCATTTGCCTTTAAGCCAGTTAAGACTGATGCAGACCCTGAGAACCTAAAGCTTGCTAGCACAGAACTGGTGGTCATTAACACTGCTCACTTCATGGACTCCTGTGCTAAGATAGTAAGCCCTATAGACTGTTTTTCACCTGCTCTCTCTCTGTGTGGGATTATGCCTCAACAGCCCGTTTTTCCTCAGCTCCCTGTCCAGTCAGCGGCTCAGCTCCCTGTCCAGTCAGCGGCTCAGCTCCCTGTCCAGTCAGCGGCTCAGCTCCCTGTCCAGTCAGCGGCTCAGCTCCCTGTCCAGTCAGCGGCTCAGCTCCCTGTCCAGTCAGCGGCTCAGCTCCCTGTCCAGTCAGCGGCTCATTCTGTATCTGCTGCTGGATGCCCGGGTGTGCCAACCTGGCACCCCGCAGCATCCCCGCTGCTTCACGCCACGTCAGCTGGAGGGCCCGAGGAGCCCGTCCAGCAACCGGCCACGTCAGCTGGAGGGCCCGAGGAGCCCGTCCAGCCTCAAGCCACGTCAGCTGGAGGGCCCGAGGAGCCCGTCCAGCCTCAAGCCTCGTCAGCTGGAGGGCCCGAGGAGCCCGTCCAGCCTCAAGCCACGTCAGCTGGGGTTCAGGAGAACCGCACCAGCCTCATGCCACGTCAGCTGGAGGGCCCGGGGAGCCCGTCCAGCCTCATGCCACGTCAGCTGGAGGGCCCGAGGAGCCCGTCCAGCCTCAAGCCTCGTCAGCTGGAGGGCCCGAGGAGCCCGTCCAGCCTCAAGCCACGTCAGCTGGGGGTTCAGGAGAACCGCACCAGCCTCATGCCACGTCAGCTGGAGGGCCCGGGGAGCCCGTCCAGCCTCATGCCACGTCAGCTGGAGGACCCGGGGAGCCCGTCCAGCCTCATGCCACGTCAGCTGGAGGGCCCGAGGAGCCCGTCCAGCCTCAAGCCT
The DNA here is from genome assembly GCF_001858045.2 of Oreochromis niloticus. NCBI lineage: Eukaryota > Metazoa > Chordata > Actinopteri > Cichliformes > Cichlidae > Oreochromis > Oreochromis niloticus. The sequence goes on from NC_031967.2 coordinate 66,795,035, forward strand.
CGTCAGCTGGAGGGCCCGAGGAGCCCGTCCAGCCTCAAGCCACGTCAGCTGGGGGTTCAGGAGAACCGCACCAGCCTCATGCCACGTCAGCTGGAGGGCCCGGGAGCCCGTCCAGCCTCATGCCACGTCAGCTGGAGGACCCGGGGAGCCCGTCCAGCCTCATGCCACGTCAGCTGGAGGGCCCGAGGAGCCCGTCCAGCCTCAAGCCTCGTCAGCTGGAGGGCCCGAGGAGCCCGTCCAGCCTCAAGCCACGTCAGCTGGGGGTTCAGGAGAACCGCACCAGCCTCATGCCACGTCAGCTGGAGGACCCGGGGAGCCCGTCCAGCCTCATGCCATCTCCGCTAACGGGTCTGGTGGTTCCGTTCAGCCGCCACCTGCTCCACCACCTGCGGCTTCCACGCAGTCACCAGCAGCGCCACCACCTGCGGCTCCATCGCCTGCAGCGCCTACGCCGTCGCCTGGTCCAGCTCCAGCTTCTGCTTCTGCCTCGCCTGGTCCAGCCTCTGCTTCTGCCAAACCATCGCTTCGTCCACGTCCGGCTCGGCCTGCTAAACGTCGTCCACGCCTGGTTTGGCGTCAGCGGCCACCTTCCAGGCCGCTGACTGGACGTCGTTGCCGTCATGGGCGACCCCCGGACCTGCTTCGTCCACATCGTCGCCACTGCCGTCCGCACGGCCGGCCCCCGGACCTGCTTCGTCGCCACTGCTGGCTCCGCGGTCGGCCTCCAGAACTGCTTCGTCTACATCGTTGCCCCTGCCGTCCGCACGGCCGGCCTCCTGACCTGCTTCGTCGCCACCGCTGGCTCCGCGGTCGGCCTCCAGAACTGCTTCGTCGCCACCGCTGGCTCCGCGGTCGGCCTCCAGAACTGTTCAGTCATGAACTGTTATGCCCTCGACCTCCGGGTCGGCCCCCTGAACTCATGAACTGTGGGCTGTTGTGTTGCGGCCCTCCAGGCCGGCCCCCTGACTTGTGTTTGGACTTTTGTCATGTGCTCCAGTGTTTTCCTGTCAGCTGTTTTTGGTTCATGTTCTGGGCCCTCCGTCCTGGTCCCCCGCCGCCCGCCCGGGCTTGGTGGTCCGTTTTTTGGTTTGGGGCTGTCTGGAGCCAGCCCTTAGAGGGGGGGTGGTGTCATGGTCCTGGGTCGAGCGACCCAGTGTTTGGGTTTATGTATCTTTTATATTCTTTTGTGCCTTAGCTTAGTTCACCTTGCTTATTTCTAGATTGCAATTTAGCCTTGTTCCCTTATGTCATCTCCCCCTGCACTTAGTCTCCCTGGTTTCTGCGTCTACGTTTCTTGTCTATGCAGTTATGTTAAGTTCATGTCATATTTTATCTCCATGCCTAATCTCTGTTTCCTGTTTTACTTTGAAAGTCTGTATTCTATGTCAGTGTATTTAGTTTCACTTCTCCTGTCCTGTTGTTAGGTTCATGTGTGTCAGCTGTGTTCCCATGTGTGGCCACTTCCCCTGATTATCCCTCATGTGTATTTAGTCTCTGTGTTTCATGCAGTCTGTGTCGCGTCGTCTGTGTTCCTACCCTCCATGTTGTATCAGTCAGCCTTTGTACTCATAGTTCTGGTTACCTGTATCTTCATAGTTTATCCTAGTATTACTTTCCCAGTTTAGTTATAGTTTAGTTTTGTCACTGCGCTTCTGCCTTGTTTTCACCAGCCACAATAAAGGCTCGCTTTTGTTTAAAATTCACTCCGTATCCTCACTTGTGTTCGCACCTGGGTCCATCACGCACACCACCGCACGGTCTGCCTCCGCAGATCGTGACACAATTAAGCAAAATAAACTACTACCACTTTTACGCTGCGTCCGCACCTACAGGGGTATTTTTGAAAACGCAGCTGTTTTGTCCACATGTAAACGGCGTTTCGAATCACCGAGAACGGAGATTTTTGAAAACTCCTTTTTTGCATTTACGTGTGGACAAGGAATATAGAGTTCGTCACGCAACGTCAAAGGTATGTGCCTTTTTTCACGTCACGCTGTGCGGCACCTTATTGTTTACATGAGATGAATTGCAGAATGGCAGATGGAGACAAAATACTGTTAATCTGACAATCTGCAGGTTTTACACGCTTACAGGTTTTACACACAAGCAGTTACTGTCCCTCCATTTAGAAAGGCAGAGGCGTCACGGTGTAATTATTTTACATGTAGTTGTTTTTTTTCCTGTGTAATAATATTCAACATTGCTATCAATACATTTTTCAATCCCTCTGCAAAATGGGTATCAAAAACATAAACAACTGTTGGATGCTGTTTGGTCGTGATTTGAACAGGGGGAACAAATCGACACAGCTTCAACCGTCTGTTTGTTGAAAAATAGTAACGGACCGCATTTTCTTGTTAGTAACTGTAACGGCGTTGTAACGATAGGAATAGTAATTAGTAACGCTGTTACTTGTAACGCCGTTATTCCCATCACAGGTGTCTGATCACATGCCCTTCCGCCAGGCAACGTAGTGCTGTACAACAGCGGAACAAACAAAACAAATCCTCTTACGATATCACAAAAATCATGGACAATCCTTAGAAAAGCTGCACCTGACTAAAAGCTGCAGGGTTCAAAGCTTGTGCAAAAAAGTAGCGGCTTATAGCCCGACAATTACGGTAAATAAATGCAACTTGAATCTTTACTGAAGCTCAGTATTTGACACAGAGTTCAAACTCACTGCTGTAATGACTAATAATGATTAATATAATAACTATAATATTGGCCATATTATATTTACATTACCAAAGTGAGATGACTTTAGTCTCATGAACAACATTAGCTAATTGTTATTTACTAACTAATCTTGAAATGACTGTTCAGTACAGACATAAAGCCCAACAATCATGCTTTACAGTCCTGTGGTCTCAGCCTCAGATACTTATTAAATCACACAAAGCTCTTGTAAAAACAAATGAACAAAATATGTTCTCCTTCATTTCTGTCAAACAAAGCTGAATGAAATGTTTCCAGCTGTTAGTATCATGGTTGCTAGGCAACCTGGGCAGCACGACGGAGGCTAGACCGTCCCATTTTACAAGCCTACAAGCCTCGCACTTCGGCCTTAGCGGTCTTTGAGTACGCGGCCCTTGAGGACCGTTAAGGCTGCGTACTTTAAGGCTGCAGACCCTGAATATACATCCTCTGTCATATGTGCAGTGTGTCTAGTTTTGCTTCCCCTTGTCTCTTTAGGTCTGATTTGGCCCAGCTGTGTTCCCACCTGTTCCCCATCCCCTCATTCTCTCTCCATGTACTTAAGTCCTCTATCTTCCTTTGTCAGGTCGTCTGTTGTCTTTGTGCCATGTTTCCATGTAGCTTTGGCTACGTCCACACGTACATGGGTATTTTTGAAAATTGAGATTTTTCATTTTTAAAAACAATCCTTTTCACACGCACAGTTTTGAAAAAAATATCTCCGTCCACATGTAAATGCTAAAAACGAAATGATGGCCAATAAGAAGTCTAGAAGCCTGGGAGGGAAAGACTAAACAGGGTTTTGTGCCCTAACAAAACTTTAAGTACTTCTGAGAAGTTTTTGCTTGTTTGTTTGTTTTTGAAAAGGCAGATAAATTGTGTTACTTCTCAAGTGCCTTCGTCATTTCAAATGTTAATAACTTAAGACAGTATTTTGGCTGGGGTACATTCACAGCTTAGGAATGAACAAAATGCACACAGCATACATAAATGTATTTTTTTTTTCTTTTTTTTAAAGTAAATTTATTCAAAACTGATGTCGGGATTTACGTTGTGACAGTGTCTGTTTTGATGTAGAAGCCACATCCGAAGTTCACTCTGACGCTTCTTTCTAAATGGAGGGATAGTAACTGCATGTGTGTAAAAACCTGCAGATAGTCAGATTAACAGCAACAGTATTTTTTCTGTAGAAATTCATCTCATGTAAACAATAAGCTGGCCCACAGCATCACGTCAAAAAAGGCGCATGTTGCGTGACTAAAATCTCCACCCTGGCAGGAGCTTTTAAAAGTCTCTGTTTTCACTGATCGAAAATGCCGTTTACGTGTGGACGAAAGGTGCAAATGCATAGAAAAATCTGTGTTTTCAAACATACCCGTGTACGTGTGGACGTAGCCTTTTTATCCACGTCAGGTTTCATGTTTTAGTTTTTTTTATGTTTATCCTTAATTTTCCCAGTTCAGGTGATTGTTTGACCTCTGCCTTTTGTTTTGTAATGTTTTATCAGCCTTATTAAATGGCTCGCTTGTTGTTAACATTCAAGTTTTGCTCCACGTTCCTTGGCATCTGCATTTTGGGTCCGATTTTCAAATACTTACAGTCAGCTTCGCAGCCTGACAGTTAAGAATAATGTAATGAAGTGTTTTTCAAGTTTAAAAGGGAGTGTTCACCCAGGGAACTAAACAAGTTAGGACCGCCCTGACTTTAGCCATAATAATAAAACTAACCTTTCCAATCATCTCAGTTTCAATGTGTGGGTCACTGTGATTTAAAGACCTGTAGGGGCTTTGTCTTAACCCAGACCTTGGAGTCTGTATGATCCATCTTAAGTAAAATAAACATTGTATTTACAGATTTAATCATTGCAGTGATCCATACCCACTGCAGCAGCGATCTTCTCTTCCTCTTCAATGAACAAAGCTTTGAGAAGTCTGTCTGAAAACAAATTTAAGTACAATCCCTGAGACACTTTACCCTACCATACCTACTAAAATGACATGATGTTTATAATAGAGGTAGAGATGTGTATTATATATGTAGTAGAACTAGATCGTCGCACATTAAGCTGGTGCCCGACTACTTCACAGCCAATATCTCTGTTATGTGGCCTTAGTTCATCCAAAATGGTGTTGATCCTTTTAATTCCAAGTCTGACTTGTGGTGGTGACATGTTTAAGATGTATTTCATGAAAGCACAGCATCCATCAGATAAGCTCTCTGAGTTGTTGTTTTAAACCCTTTTGCTTGTATGTGTGCTATAAAACTTCAAATTCAGAAGTGCAAATTAGTTCATATGTTAAACTGTATATATAGACACATGTATATAGAAATTAATAGTCCTTCAAATTTAGCACTTACAGACTTTTCCATGGTTCCTCAGAAAGGAGGTCAATGTTTGGAATTGCTGAGTCTGCCATGAATATCAGAAACTGCCCGCTGCCTTGCATTTTCACGTAGTTTTCTGCTAGGGTTCACACCTTCTCCATGGGCCTTAAATTCTTACACCATTCTTACTGATGGGGCAAGAACAGACATCATATCAAAGTACATTTGTATAGCCCTCATATTTAAGCCTTGGGTCTTTTTACTTCAGAGGGATTTCATTGATAAAACACACATTTTTACTTCGAGCTAAAATGTAAGATATATTATTTAGCATAGTGAGGGGGTTTGCTGGGTGAAAAAGGTTTACGTCTGCTATATTTAAACTGAAATAAAAAGGATCATTAAGCAGATTTGTTTATCAAAAGTAACTTAAAGAATTTTTCACTATGAGGTGTACAATCACAGAAGGTAAACAATACTCACATTTCCACGCTTGGTTAAAGAGTGTAGCTGCTTGAGTTCAAGATTTCTTTCAATTTCACACTCTAGCAGCTGCTTCACCACCTGTAGCTCAGTGAATAGTACCTGACACCTTTAGCAATCAGGAGCAGGTGTCCTCGGGAATGGACGCCCCCTTTTTTGCTTTGCTGCATAGTAAGGTGCAGTGCTTGGGGTTAACACATTAGGGGATAGCACTGTTGAATCACAGGCAACCTTGCAGCCAGAGATAGAAGAAAGCTGCATAAATGGGATTGTGTGGTCACAGGGAGTGTCATTGGTAGAGAGAAAGCTGTAGGTTTGGTTTTTTACAGAGTCACCGAGAGCCTTACAATCAGAGGGAAGAGCAGGCTGGTGTTTCAGTGTGGCATGGTCACTGGGAGCCTTGCTGTACGAGGCTATAGGAGAAGTAACCTTTGACCTTGCCTCCAGTGCCCTAAAGCTGCCCTCTTAGATTACTGCATCATCCACTTTATCCACATGTGAGCCCACTCGTGATGTGGGATTTGAAGCCCTCAGAAGTGCCAGTTCCTTAGCGATGTGTCTGTCCCTTTACCATAAATATCTGCTGGGCCCAGTATCACTCCAGAGCTGTATATATGGTGGTGTGTTTTAGCTCTAGGGCTGGCTCACACACACACAAAAACCACGCAGAGACAGGAACTCAAAAAGATACCTGTAATTCGTGGACCTTTTCCAGGTGCTTGTCAGGCTGATTAAGATGTTGTGACTGACAAGAGCAGACTGGACAGGCCAGATTTGCAGCTGTAAAAATATGCCTTAATAGAAATTGGGTGTTTAAAAAATTAAATGTAATTAAATGCAATTAAATGAATGCAGTGATTAGAAAAGGGGTGTAGGGACACTAAATATACATTTTGACTCTTTCAGAATTTATTTCGACTTACAGCTGTCTCAAAAGAGTCAGCTTATTTTTCATTTACCACCTGCTCTGTGGCTCTTAGGTGCTGGTCAATATCACCATAAACATGTCCACAAATGGAACGCTTATGTCCATTTCGGACATTGTGATGAGTCTTGGAGACGATAGCAACCTGTTGCTGTTCCTCTGTACTCTGTGGCTCCTCACTGTTCACAAACACCACTGCTGGCACTGAAGGAGAAACATTATTGAATTATTAAATCAAAATTAGGCAAGTTTTGTTTTTTGTTTTGTCTTACTGTGCCTTTTAACATTTAGAAATGTCCTTAAAAACAAATTATCTGCACTACTGTTAGTAATTCTGCAAAAATAATTGTATTGCCTTTGATATTAACTTCAAATGCAAGGTGACTAAGGGGATATTAAATGCATTAACTGATAACAGGTGTTATTGTGTTTATTATAATTAATTAACAACACAATGACACTGAATTCAGATCACAATTCGGATTGAAAAATCTGCCAGACAGGACAGGTTAAAACAACAACAAAACATAAAACAATCACAAGATACGTGCAGACATTGTAACGGCAGTGTGGCGAACCAGCTCGTAGGTTCAGCAGGCATGTGGTATGGACGTTAGCTTGACAATTTGGAGGCCAGTCAGTTAAATAGAACAACAGATCTTTATTTGCCATTAATTGGTTATAAAGGGGGTCGAAATTTAAGTTCCGACATGTGTGTTATCCACAGAAACCTCTGAATATCAGCTAAAATCCCATATAAACCATTTCTACAACCACCAAACACAACGAAAACAAACAATGATTAAAACAGCAGTTATGTAAATGTACAAAAGTCCGCTAAACAAACAAATGGAACCACAAATTCCCCAGACTTCATATAACCAGCTAAAGAAAGGCTTTTTTTCCAGAGCTGTCACCGATTCTGAAGTGTCACTACACTCGGACCAAAGGTCACTGAAAGAGCCCCAAAGAAGACCACAAAAACACATGGCAGCACAAATAGAAATTGGCTTACCATCCCGATTTCCTCCATTATTATCAGCGGCAGCCAGTAGCTCCATTATTATCAGCAGATTATCAGCAGATGCCACGGCTAACTAGCCACATCAGAAGACTAAGGAGCTTGGAAAGAAAAGCGTCTGGACTTCTTGAGCTTCTTGAGCTTTTCTGCAAGAAGTCAAGAAGTCCAGACGCTTTTCTGTTTTCATTTTGAAAAAATAAGTAAATGCAGAAATGAAGGAAAACGCTGCTAGGAGCATGCCAAAGCAACAGGTGGCGATATATTCCTAAATGTGTAGAAACGTCAAAAAAGGTGCACACCTTTGACGCTGCGTTTTCTCCGTTTTCCTCATCCACACGTAAATGCAAAAACTGAGTTTTAGAAAATATCCACCCTGACAGGCGTTTTTAGAAATCTCCGTTTTCAGTGACCGAAAACGCCGTTTACGTGTGGACGAAACGTGCAAGCGCATAGAAAAATCTCCATCTTCAAAAATACCCGTGGACGTGTGGACATAGCCTGAGTTTTTATGTGTTTTGGAGTTTTTACGTGCTTCTGAGTTTTTACGTGTTTTACGTGTTTTGGAGTATGTACGTGCTTCAGGGTTTGTACATGCTTTGTACGTGCTGCTTTGTCTCTAGGGGGCACCGTAAATATACTTTTGCAAAGGAGGTAACACCTCAAATCTCACGACAAACCTGGAGATAACGTTTTTTAAAAGCCAAGAAATGTGCCATATTTGATAGCTTGCCTCACACCGGCACATCTGCTGCGGGTGTGGTGCCTGCTATCGGACCCGGAGTTAGCAACATCCCCCAAAAACCCGAAGAGCAGAGTCCTGGCCCCTAGCCCTGCCAGTGTAGCAGAAATGATGACAGATAATGATGGCAGCAGCAGGCGTTCTTGTGTTGGGGGGAGTAGCTTAATGTTGTGCTTTGTTTAAGCACTGCTTCCAGCCAAGAGTGATACCATATATGCCCTATAGCTGGAGAAAAGGCTAACATTGTTATCCTTTTACAAAAAACAGCTAAACATGAGAGGGTTTTGGACAAAGTTTATGTTTTCCATTCTTTAAGCACCGGTTCGAGCATCGTTTAAGCACCGACACCGTTTCAAAAGTACCGGTTTGGCAGCGGTATCGGATAAAACCTAAACAATACGCATCCCTAGTAATAACAACATGTGGCAGAACATGCAAAAGTAACATGCCGAGACTCTGGTCAGACAGTGAATTGACTGATTTTTACATAGAATCTTATATATGCACTTTCTCTAAACTGAGCAATTCCTAAATACATTCATACTCTTAACATGCAGACTGGAGGAACCAGGGATCGAGCCACTAACCTTCCGATTAGGTGGTGACCTATTCTACCTCCTGAGCTACAGCCACCCACTGTCAAAGACGAGTAAACCCTCACTAGGTTTTGGATAAAGTCAACACTCAGAAACCTGTCAAATCTGCATTTGAAACGTTGGCTCTTCTAACTAAACTGGGAAAATAGGAACATAAACAATGCCATCATTGCCAGACCTGGCCCACATCTGGTCGACATACACCCTGCTGTGACATCAGTCAGTCAGAAGTGCCAGCTTGATGCTGGATCCAGGCCAGAACTGTTTTCTATGAGCCTGGGTCACACAAACCAACCCACAATCGAGCTAAGTATGGCATGCCATCAAATAGACAGTGCCATCTATGCCAGGCCTGGCTCATATCTGGATGGCATACTTACCATACCAGAAGTAAACCAGTAGTGCCAGCTTGATACCAGATCCGACCCAGACCTGCTTGCTATGTGGGTTTAGCAGGTAACAGCTCTCCTGATCTGGGGGATCGTAAGATGGCAAGAAAGATGAGATCCTCCCATTTGTGTCAGCAGCCTCTTAACATCCACCAGTCCAATCCAATTTATACTTCATCGCACACTAAAACACTTCATTTCTTTATTTTAGGTCAGACCACTGAGTGTGAGACTATAAATATTGACAGGGTAATGAACACTAGTCCAACATTCACCATGTTAAACCTTCTCTATACTCATATCTTCCTGATAAAGTGCAACTGAAAAAATGCACAGTACATATTGTCCTGTTCTGTACTGATGTTTTACTGTGTTTTGCTCCCACTGAATGATGTCCCTGCTGTTTACAGTGTGCCAGTTGAAGCTTAATTTTTATTCCTTGTTTCATAAATTAAAAAAAAAGATTGAACAAAGAGGGAATCCTTTTTATTGATTGAGTTTATTGATCCTGCAGAGAACTTATACGGAATGCTTTTACAGGTTATAGAGGAAATTAAAAAATATAAATAACATGTGGATGTCCTCTGGTCTGAGGTGATGGGGGGACCAGTTAGAGACCAGCAGCTGGACGTCAGTGGTTGGACTGGTGGACTACTTCAATGAAGAGTAGACGACGTCTGGCACTGGTTTAAAGTCTGAACACAAACACACACAGTTCAAACAACAGGAAACATGATTACAAGCTTTGTAGTTCAATCAGGACCTTCAGTCTCCACCTCTCTGCATCACACACAGTCCCAGTTCAGACTTTACTGGGAACTAGTTCAGATGCAAATCAATGAGCTGTCCACACTCTAATTAAAGTTCACAAAAGTCAAACCTTGAGCTCAACAACAATTTGCTCTTTAACTGCATTAAATGACATTAAAAAGTCAACAATTTGGTTACGTGGTTAGCTTAGCTCAGCTTAGCACGATGGTTGGAAACATGTTGAGCAGCTAGCTTGACTCGGTTAAAGATAAAGAGCAGCTGTACCTGGGCCTCCTTGTTTTGTTGTTTGTTTGTTCATAACTGACATCTTCAGTTCTCACTGCTGAGTCGACTGCAGCTGAATTTCTGTCTGTGTAAAAAATAATAGAAGATATGTCTGTGAAGGTTCTCAGTCATCCAGGTCATCGTAGACTAAGGAGCTTGGAAAGAAAAGCGTCTGGACTTCTTGAGTTGCTTGAAGACGTTTCACCTCTCATCCAAGAAGCTTCTTCAGTTCAGTTCAGAACTGAAGAAGCTTCTTCAGTTCAGTTCAGCTGACAATAAAGCTGACTTTGACTTCACTTTTGACCAATACAGAGAAGAGAGAAAAGAGATAAACAGACTGATCAACATGTTTACTACGATAACAAAGAGCTGAAACCTCAACATGAACTCTTCTATGAAGAAAACACAGTACTACCTCTGCGACGTCTGATTGGCTGTTTTTGAAGTTCTGATGTTTTGACATCACAGTACATGACTTAAGTGATGATGTCATCTTCTTCAGCTACTTTTCCATCTGTTAAAATTTTCCAAAATGAACAATTATATAAATTAAATATCTAAACAAAGATTAAACTTAGGTAAGTTGTTGCTGTGATCATCATGAACGTGAACTTTATTCTACTAAACAAACTCAAACATGAAAGATCAGGAAGTCTGAGTCTCACCTTCAGGTTTCCTGTGGACACATCATCTCACCAGCAGAACCAGTAACACCAGTAGAACCAGAACACAGACTGCTCCAACACATGACAACACAGAGAGAACAGGAGGAGAGGTGTATGATGGTGGAGGTGTGGATGTAGGTGGAGGTGTGGTGGTGTTGTTCCCTAAAATAAAGCAAACACAGTCATTAAGTTGTCGTCACATTGTGAATGTTGAAAGCTGCAGAAACACAGACAGGTGAGTGTGTCACCTGTGACAGTGATCCAGCTGGATGGAGACTCTCCATGACCGCTGATGTCACACTTGTAGAGGCCTTCATCAGACCTGGAAACATGCTGGATGGTCATGTGACCTGTAGGCTGCTTCCTGATGAGGGAGCCATCTTTATAGAAAGCAGCTGGGAGGTTGGAGGGAGTGGTCTTTGTTTTACAGAGCAGAGTGACGTCATCTCCCTCCATCACAGGGAGGACAGGACTCTGCAGGATCACTGATCCACCTCAACACAGAGACAAACTACAGCATTTCATCCATTTACTCACAGCTTCATCAACACTAACTCCACACACTCAGCTTACCAGTGACTGTCAGGTTAACCATGTTACTGATGGGACCCTCTCTGGACTCACACCAGTAAACTCCACTGTCTGATGTAAGAATGTAGCTGATACTACAAGAAGAACCAGCTGAATTTGTCGGTTTTCCCCATTCAGCTCCACACTGAGTCCTCTGCAGGTTAGTTGTGTTTCTCCTCAGAGTCCATCCAGCAGAGCTGTCGTCCTCCTCACAGCTCAGAGACACAGATTCTCCTTCAAAGAACTGAGAGTTGCTGGGACTCACAGTCAGACGAGCTGTGAGGGTTAAAATTATTAACTGATGATCTGTTAGATTTTTGTCAAAACCATTTTAAAATGGTATTTTGCAGGAAGATTTATCTCATCAAACTGTGACAGAAGAAGGTTACTGACCTTGGTTTGTTGTGCAGCTCAGCAGTGAGATCAGAACTAAAGAGAAATGACACTCAGGTTGATCTGAGGTGAACATAAATTACAACTCCACACAAACAGCTGACAAACACACAAACTCGTCTCTCTGATATATCTGCTTATTCTCACTGACAGAAACATGTTTCAATAACGTTTGGATAGCAAAAGATTGAAAACGTGTTTAAAGCTGTGTTTTCAAAAAATTAGAGAACTGAATGGAAACATTTCTCAAAGATTTTTGTATCACACAATCACACACTTGCTGCAGATTTGTCAGCTTTACATTTATGAGCAGTTGATGTAATATACATAATAAAATGATTGGTGAGATCATTTTCTTACTAATTCAAATTTAACTGGATTCACCAATTTTTGATTATCAACACAAAAGTGCACAAAATTTGGACTCATCTACACCAGTTCAAAATCTATTAAAAAGCAGCAATTGTGTGATTATTGTGATTGTGCAATTATTATGTGCAATGACTACAATGTGATTATACAGAAAATATCCACTTCATTTAAATAACACAGTAAATTCATGTGTCCACTGTGCAGCTGTGTTGATATAATGAGTGAATGATTTGAGCTTTTCACTGCCTGCTGTGTTTCCTCGACTCCTGAGCAAAGATAAAGAGTCAGTTCAGACCTGCAGTTGGTCCTCGTGGTGTTTTGAACTTGAATTCAGCCTGATTTGTTTTTCATGTCTTCTCCTCCATCATCAGTTATCAGGAGAGCAGACAGTCAAAGTACAAGAATTCAAACAAACACAGAGATTCTACTTACAGAGCAGACACAGCACAGATGTTTCCTTCATCGTCCTTCTCACTCATTTGAGCTTTTTTTCATTTCTCTCACTGACACCAAGTAAAGCCCGCCCTCTTCCTCTGAGCAAGAACTTTATATTGGTTCATGAACAGAGTGAGCGGGGCCTAAATTCTAACTAATAAAGTAATAAAAATAAAACACATAAATTATAAATAATTTATTAAATAAATTATTTTTAACACAGTGACGTGCCTCAGACATTTATCAATTCACAAAAAATGAAAAAAACAAAAACAAAAAAACCCTCAAAATGTCCTCTGTTCTCAGTGATCTGTAGTTTGGTTGATGAACAAATCCATGTCCATGTAGTGGACGTCCCCCTCAGTGACAGAGGCAGATATGAGGTGAAACACAGGAATCAAACCAGGGACGCTGCTGTTATGGAGCTGAACTGGAACCATTCAGACACTGAGGCCCTCTGAACACATTTTAATTACAGCTGTGCAGAGACACACTGATGACTGACTGGAACACTATGATTTTTAACCGGATTATTCATCCAGAATTGCTGTGCGTTGCTGACTTACAGCAGACAAGAGATTCTGGACATCTGGACTCATAACTCCAACAGTTTTATCGCCGATCTCCGACTCATCCCAGAGATCTCCAGAACACCGGAGGCTGCCCACTCTCCCCGGCCGGGCGGAAGTGCACGCAGACGGCGCCGAGAACGTAAACAAAGGCGAGGTAGGCGCGGAGGGCTACGGGCTAAGCTAAAGCTAACACCACATCGGCTGCCTTTACCCAGTATTTTCCTCGCCAATGTCCGTTCTCTGGCAAACAAAATGGATGAGATACGGCTCTCCATCACTAACAGCAGACGGATTATGGACTCAAATGTCATGGTTTTCACCGAAACATGGTTGAACAACAGCTGCCCGGACAATGCTATCGAGTTAGCAGGACGCCACACACACCGAGCCGACAGGCTAGCAGACGACTCCGGCAAGACCAGAGGTGGAGGTTTGTGCATTTATATTAACAATACTTGGTGCATGAACTCCACTACTACTGAGAGTCACTGCTCACCTAATGCGGAGTTTTTAATGGTCAAATGCAGACCTTATTATCTCCCCAGAGAACTCACTTCGATCATACTCACTGCAGTATATATCCCCCCCGACGCTAATGCTAGGTTGGCCATGAAAGAACTTTCTGCAGCCATTAACAAACACCAGAATAAACACCCCGAGGCTGCTTTTATTGTTGCTGGCGACTTCAACCACACCAACTTAAAGACAGTCCTCCCCAGATTCCACCAACATGTCTCCTGCCACACCAGAGGAGACAAGACTTTAGACCATGTTTATTCCAACTTGGCTGGAGCCTACAAAGCAACACCCCTCCCCCACATTGGACAATCGGACCATCTCTCCCTGTTCCTCACACCTAGGTATTCACCACTCATCCAACGTGTGAAACCTGCTGTGAGGACAATTAAAGTGTGGCCAGAGGGGACAGACGCAGTGCTCCAGGACAGATTTAAAAACACAGACTGGAATATGTTCACCCACACAGACCTGGACCAGTACGCCTCATCTGTACTGGATTACATCTCCAAAACCACAGACAGTGTCACCACCCAGAAACGGATCACCATGTACCCCAACCAGAAGCCTTGGATGAACCGGGATGTTCGTCTCCTCCTGAAGGCCCGCAACACCGCCTTTAGGTCAGGAGATGCACACGCCTACAGTACAGCCAGGGCTAATCTAAAGAAGGGCATCAAAAAAGCCAAACACCATTACAAAAAGAAGGTAGAAGAACACTTCTCCAACTCCAACCCCCGACGCATGTGGCAAGGACTCCAGACCATCACAGACTACAGGACCACCAAACCCTCCCCCACATCCTCTGATGCCTCCTTCCTCAACGAGCTCAACAACTTTTATGCTCGTTTTGAGCGAGGGAACCCCACAACCACAACCATAACAGACATGACGCCAGACCACCAACCTCTGACTCTCTCCCCCACCGATGTAGGAGCGGTGCTGAGCAGGATCAATGTCCACAAGGCTGCAGGTCCTGATGGTATCCCCGGGCGTGTTCTCAGAGCGTGTTCTGGGGAGCTTGCAGGAGTGCTCACAGACATATTCAACCTGTCCTTGGCCCACGCTGTGGTACCGGCCTGCTTCAAAACCACCTCCATCGTCCCGATACCCAAAAACTCCAACCCATCTAGCCTCAATGACTACCGCCCAGTAGCCCTCACCCCCATCATCACTAAGTGCTTAGAGCAGCTGGTCTTAGCACACTTCAAATCCTGTCTCCCCCCCACCCTGGACCCCCACCAATTTGCATACCGCCAGAACAGGAGCACAGAGGATGCAGTCTCCATCGCACTGCACTCTGTCCTCTCACACCTGGACAACAACAACACCTACGCCAGAATGCTGTTTATAGACTTCAGTTCAGCATTCAATACAATCCACCCCTCACAACTCATCAGGAAACTGACAGACCTGGGCATCAGTTCCCTCATCTGCAAATGGTTACTGGACTTCCTGACCAACCGCCCCCAACACGTCCGACTGGATAACCGCTGCTCATCAACAATCACAATGAACACCGGTGTACCACAGGGCTGTGTGATGAGCCCTTTCCTCTACTCCCTCTTCACCCACGACTGCAGACCTGCTGATGGTTCCAACACCATCATTAAGTTTGCAGATGACACCACGGTGATTGGCCTCATCAGTGACAACGACGAGGCCGCCTACAGGGAGGAGGTGGATCGTCTGGCTGAGTGGTGCGACACAAACAACCTGCTGCTTAACACCGAGAAGACTAAGGAGCTCATCGTGGACTACAGGAGGAATGCTGACCCACATCCACCCATCCACATTAAGGGGACGGCTGTGGAGCGTGTGAGCAGCTTCAAGTTCCTGGGAGTCCACATCTCCGAGGATCTCACCTGGACGACCAACTGCTCCAAGCTGGTCAAGAAGGCTCACCAGCGCCTCTTCTTCTTGAGGACTCTGAGGAAGAACCACCTGTCCTCAGACATCCTGGTGAACTTCTATCGCTGCACCATCGAGAGCATCCTGACCAACTGTATAACAGTCTGGTACGGGAACTGCTCTGCCTCGGACCGGAAGGCGTTGCAGAGGGTCGTGAAAACTGCCCAGCGCATCGCCGGAGCACCACTTCCTGCCATAAAGGACATCTACAGGAAGCGGTGTCTGAAAAGGGCTGGGAAAATCATCAGAGACCCCAGTCACCCATCACATAGACTCTTCACCCTCCTGCCCTCTGGGAGGCGCTACAGGAGCCTCCGGACTAAGACCACCAGGTACCGGAACAGCTTCTTCCCCACAGCTGTCAGACTCCTGACATCTGACCCACGTTAAACTCATGGACTGAACATACACACACCCACAACCACTAGCACTTTACCACTACTGTATAGTTCTGTGTAGATAATCATTCTGTACATACGATAATTTTTAATCCCACAACTGTTTTTAACTTACATAGTTCACATTCTGTATAACTGTATATCTCAGATTTCTGTATAGTTTTTATTTCATATTTATATCCTGTTCATAGCCTGTACATAGCTTGTACTCACTACAGCCTGTACATACTTATAGAATATTCATAACATACTTCACACTGTGTACATTATAACATACCATAATAGACCCATTTCTGTAATATACTTACACATCTCTATTATTGCTAATTTATATTGTAATATATCTATATCACGACTAAAGCACTTTCTGGATGGATGCAAACTGCATTTCGTTGCCCTGTACCTGTGACATGTGCAATGACAATAAAGTTGAATTCTATTCTATTCTATTCTATTCACATTTTACATTAACACCATCCTCACACATGGTTTATATATGACCACTAGAGGGAGATGTTGGATTTTAAACACTAACATGGATACAAGGAGATCATCAAGGTGAGGTTTCAACACAACTGAGTTTGATGCTCTTTGTTGTTTGCACAAGTACGTGACCAGCCTTGATATACAAGGAAAAATGTCTTCTGAAACACCTGTTGGGTTTTCTTTGTCAAACTCTTCTAAAATCATATTAAAAACAAATATGTTGGACAGAGTCAACCTTATGGGCAGAAATCTGTGCCATCAGAAACTGAATTTGAATAAGTTAAATTTGAATTTGAATTGCTCGGATTGAATCTGAATTGTAACTTGAATAAATGCTTTTGAAAACTGAATTTGAATTAGTCTGATTTGAAATTGAATTTATGGTTTGAAAATGATCATCACTAAATTGAAATTGAATTTTATATTTTGAAAATGAATTGATTTGCTTTGAAACTGCATTTTATCCTTTAAAAATTCAGCTCTCGAATATTTTCAGTTTCAGTTCTACAATTCAATTTCAGTTCCAAAATTCAGTTTTTTGGGACTTACATCCGGTTCCGGTTCAAGCGCAGATTAATAGAACTACATTATGCTAGCGGACCGAAAGCATTACTGACGGGAGTCTACAGCATCTTGAGCTGAATTAAGACTTCAGAAGTCATTCGTCATGTCGAATGACCAGCGGATAAACTCTCAGGTTGGTAATAAATGTATTACATGTATAAGAACAAGCATCATGTTAACAAATGATAGCCGTATAGTAACTTTTATGCTTATTGTAGCTGCTAGCTAGTGATGGCCAAATGAAGCTTTCTGAAGCACTGAAGCTTGTATTGAAAAACAGTTCATTACTCGAAGCTTTTCAACACAGTCCTCTCCGGTGACATCTGGTGGCGAAAATTTTGAAGAGCAGCTTGAATCTGCAAAATGAAACGGACTGCTCAATTATCACTGCACACTCCACAAAGTGGAGTTCTGAACATGTAATTGGTTTTGCTTCCTCGATGCGTATTTGCGTAATACATTTTGATCAATAAACTTTCCCTATCTAAACATGCACTATGGTGTGGCCTTTCTTTGTCCATGACTCCTTGATGTTGGTAAATACAATAAGTGAGCAATATATATGATAATGCACAGCACATTATGGAGTATACCCCTGCTGTGAAGTCCTGCCTCCATCTACTTGTCATTTAATCACTGGACAGCTTGACAGGATCATTCAAAATATTAGATTATGCTATACATATTTTTGACCTAGGGGTAGGATTGATTGTGAACTGGAAAGGGAATATGCTTAGGGGGCTGAGTATGGCTTCATCGTCACTGATTTGTAGAATCATTTTGAGTCGATACAGGATCCGAATCAATTTGATTGGAATCTGGAAAGTTTTGCCTCAGTCAGAAATATTACAATTCTGATCATTTATCAGTATATATCCATAATTATGTATCTATTAAAATAAAGCTGACACATGTGAGACTGAATTAGAGATGTAAACAGAGTTATGAAACCTGCAGCTGCATAAGCCAGCGACAAAAAAAGAGAGGTAAACACATCGCGGACCCGCCGACACATCAAAATCTGATTCTGATGCGTCGGGTCCGCGCTCTGTGTTTACGTTTGTATGCAGAATCCGTAAACCTGCTCCCAGTTACTGTTTTAGCTGTATGGTGTTTGACGACATGTTGTGAGGTTCAACCTGAGATGCTGACGTTTCAGGCATAATAACGGTAATTTACAAATCGACACGGTATCTTAATGAATCAATATCACTCTATTCAATTCAGCATGGATTGTAATCAGAAAAGCGATAATCAAAACCCACCCCTAATCATGAACTTGCAAAGTAAAAACATGATCTACTTGTTATTTACATTTAAAAAGAGGATTAGTGTTACTGTGCGCTGGCCGAGTCTATTTCTTTTCTTAGAAAGAGTTCCTCCTGCCCTGGAGAAAATTCACTTGCATGTAACAGAAGAGGCTGTGGAGTGCAGGAACAACACTGCAAGTTGGTAGATATGCAGGTATTCCTGAGTCCTGCAGACTATCAGCTAAAACAATAAACAAAATAATAAGTGTGTCTCTTGGCATAGGCACACTTAATGATTTACTAAAATGTGTAGCAATGTAATGTACGTATAGTGTCAAAAACATTTTTGTAATCTTCATTAGCTTTTAATGCACATGGAAGTGTTCCTAAAGTCATATACTGTAATGATATTTACATTATGAAAACATGATTTTGGACATTTAAAGTTTTTCACTTCGCCAGATAAAATGAACTGAGCAAAATCTGCTCAAAATCCCGCGAATGACTCACTTGCCTATAAACCACTGAATCACCTGTGTCCGAAATGGAGCTTCGGACGTCACTGATCACGTGACTCTGGCCAAACGACACAGTGCTTCTGCAGTGTATTGTTTTTTGGGTACGCACCGGAGCGCCAGCTTCAAGCGGCCATCATTAGTGTAATGGATAGATGTAATCAATAAACCGTTCTTATGTAAACATGCACCATGGTGTGGTATTTCTTTGCCTGTCACTTCCTGATGTTCGTAAATAAAATACATGCAAAATACATATAATAACATACAACACATTATGGCGCATGCCTCTGCTGTGAGGTCCTGCCTCCAGGTACTTAGCAATTAAACCACTGGACACCTGGACAGGTATGTTTATAAATCATGTTATATTTGCTACATCTTGGATATATATATATTTTGAAACTGGGGAAAGAACTGATTGTGAACTGGGAGGGGAGAATTCTTGCGAACATGTCAAATAAAAACATAAATGCGTTTAAGGTTATCCTGTCTGGTTTTTATTCAAGAAAAGAATTTGTTCCACTGTGCGAGGACTCAGTCTGTTCCTTTTCTTGGATATAATTTCCCCTGCCTTAGAGAAGATCCTCTCACATGGAACTGATGATGCTGGGGTGCACAAAAACTGCAAAGCCAGTTTATGAAGGTGGGGGTACACATTCTTCCTGGTTGCCCAGAAGTGGAGCGGATCCTCTGTCCGGGGTATCAAAGGATCTGCCATGTACCTCTGTACTTCCACTGTGGCATCTGCTGTGGCATTCCTCACCTGCCTCTCCACCATATGGCTGTCCAGCAAATCCCACAGACCATCACCTGAAAGACTAATGAAGTTAAATACCTGCACATTTTGTAGATTGACATTTTCAGATGTATTTTAAAATAAAATATCTTCATTTGCTCATTACATCCAATGTGAATATTCAAATGTAAGTGATACTAAAGATATCTAATGAAGTTTATATTTTGACAAGCAGACTTTAGTTTTGCAAAAAACGTCTTACAGTCACATATTTCCAATACAGAATTGAAACTTTGGGATATTAAAGCATATTCTTACTATTGAGACATTTTTAGAATATGCTGGAACCCTGTCATTGTGTTATGGACTTCAGGTCAACAAAAGCCATACCTGACTGAGTTGCAGAACTGGTTGCTGGCTCTGGCTGTGACGAGGTAGATGGGATAGGAGGGACAGGCATGATCTGGTCTTTTTCATTTTCAATGATGGTGGCACATTCTGCAGTCAGATGTTTCACTGCAGCTTGAGAATTGGTCTGACTGCAAAACCCCACAGCCTTGAACCTTGGATCAAGCAGTGTACCAATGGTCATTACACTCATTTTTTCCAAGTGAGACGAACATTCACCCAGCATTCTTGTGAGGTTCATGCATAGCTGGCGGGCTTTGTCATCCAGAACTTGAGGTTGTTTGTTAGCAATTGCATACCGCAGCATGCAGACATGTGGAATGACTTTGGACCCAGATACTCTCTGCTCTCCAGACAGTTCAGTAGTGGCTGTGTAGAAAGGAGAAAGCACCTCCAGGCACTCTTTAACTGAGTAGTACAGGTGCAGTGACAGGTGTGAGATCTGTTCTCATTGAGACAAGGGCAGCACTAACAGGCTCTCTCTCCTCATACAGACGCTGCAGCATGGTGTATGTGCTGTTCCACCTGGTGTCAACCTCCTGAAGGAGCTTTAGATGTGATCTGCCCATCTGCTGCTGCATTTGGCAGAGCTTCTACTTTGCTGTTGCGCTAGATCGGAAATAGCTTACGATTTTACGAGCCTTACCTCTGATCTCCTCAAGCCCAGGCGTGTTGTCAATTGATTTTCTCACAATGAGGTTCAGAGTATGTGCAATGCACTTTGTGTGGCGCACTTTCAATATTTTAGATGAGGCAATCATGTTTGGTGCTGCATCAGTGACGAGGCATCTGACTTTATTTTGGATGCCCCACTCCTCCATCAAAACCTTTTTCACCTCAGCAATATTTTCTGCTGTATGTGCCTTGGAGAAATGTCCCACTCCTAGCAACACTGTGGACAGTGTATCTTGTTCATTGACAAAATGACATGTCACAGCCAAGTAGGCATCCATATGAATGGATGTCCACATGTCACTGGTGAGACTGACAGCTGTAGCCTTCTCCACTTCTCTCTTTGCTTTTTCCTTTTCCTCCTTGAACTTTTCCGCCACCATTTCCTTTAGAGCCTTTCTGGTGGGGATTGTGTAGGTTGGGTCCAAGACACCAACAAACTGTCTGAAACCAGCATCGTCAACAATGGAAAAGGGCTGCGTGTCCTTCACGATCATGTTGACCAAAGCAGCATCGACCACCTGCTGTCTGGTCTGAGTGGGCTTTGTGTTCATGATCCCTTCAATACACAAAAACATTTGCATATGAGGATAAAAATAGGCTTAACTGTGTTGTATAAGTTGACTAGGCTTTAATGCTGTTATTCGCAGGTAGTTCAATGGTCATTATGTGTTGTGGGATCAAGTAAATGGGTCTCCCATCTTACCAATAGCCTGCGGACATTTCATAGGAAGCGGAAGAACCACCAACCAGTGCATCCTCTCACCCAGAAAGTGAAGTCAAACGCAATTAGTGACATTTTGTGCTGGTGATGTAAGACATGAATGAATGAATGAATGACAGTTGCTGTCCATACCATCCATACCATAAATGCTTGGATTCACTGTCATTGTACTCGTAGATGGGACCGCATCAACCTAAATAGTACATGGAGTTATTCTAGTCTTATTTATGCACACTACACCCCCCCCCCCCCCCCCCCACACACACACACACACACACACACACACACACACAGATAGTTAGATCTCTCTCACTAGATATATTAAACATATCGCTCTAGATATATCAAATATTCTAGAATATATATATATACATATATATATATATATATACATATATATATACATATATATATACATATATATATGTATATATATATGTATATATGTATATATATATATATATATATATACATATATATACGGTGTCCAAACCTTTGGCCTCTGCTGACTGCAGGTTTCCCCAATCTTATAAACAGTACGTTACATAGTATAAATCCTGGCAATCCTCCTGCACTTAACAGCGTACACTATGTTACTCTGTTTGTGTCGGGGGACCCGATCCTTGGGGTGGACCAGTTTTTGGCGCAGCGTATTTTGGGGTTTAAAAGCCACAGAGACCCGGTGTTTAGAAAAAATGCGTCTCAACTGTTCCGATACTCCTGACACATATGGGATCACTACAGGTTTCCGCTTGGGCAGCGGTTGTCCTTCTCTCCTGGATCGGCTGGAGCTTTCTTTAGGAGCCTTTCCAGCTTTGACAAAAGTCCAGCTGGGATAACCACATTTACTCAGGGCCTTCTTGATGTGCTGTTCTTCTGCCTCCCTGGCCGCTGTGTCAGTGGGGATGGTGTTCACTCTGTGTTGTAGCGTCCTGATGACACCCAGTTTACGCTCCAGTGGATGATGAGAGTCAAACCTGAGATACTGAAATACTGAGGAGGGTACATCAGTCACCATCTTACAATGCTGTGATTGCAGCTATTCCACCATTCTCTGTGAGTGGTACTCATGGCCATTGATCAGCTGTTCTTGATTACTGGTAATAGCAATTTGCATATTGATGATGTGCAAATTTTTCCTTCAGTGTTGCTAGTTTCAGCTAGTTTATTTTCCTGTATAAATCGTTGGTTGTTACGATACAAAGTGTCAGTTAAATATATCATATAGGAGACTGTTAAAGGAAACTTGTATTCTTCTATTACTGTCTGTACTCTCATAGTGTTTAGCTTCATTTAAACTTAGTGTGTGTGTATGACATGAGGAGTATGATTGAAACCATAGGGAGGAAGCTGCACAAATGAAAGTAGAAATGTTCAAGGCCACATATAGATATGGCCAACGAACTCACCGAACTCACGTATCTTCAGTCTCCATATCTTAAGTCTCCATATAGGGAGTTGTTTTTCATACTTTGTATGCTCCACCTAAGAATGTGATACAAGCTTTTTGCCTATATAATAAAGAACGCACAGATGCCTCGGCGCGGATCCTCCGTGACACGTCTTGTACACGTTGCTGTGTGGAGACTGTGTCGGGGCATCGCCCATGTACATGTAAAAAGCGCTGAGTCTGTGTTTCTTGCCTCCTGAGTTTTCTCTTAACAGAGACACACACAGTGATATTTGAGAAGTGAAATGAAGTTTAAACAATTATTGCACACTTTCTGTAAATCCAATAAACTTCATTTCACTTCTCAAATATCACTGTGTGTGTCTCCTATATGATATATTTAACTGACATTTTTTATTGTAACAACCAACGATTTATACAGGAAAATAATGACTATTAACGAGGTTGCCCAAACTTTTGCATCCCACTGTATACACACACATAAATGATAAATGGCCTGGACTTGTATAGTGCTTTACTTTGTCCCTAAGGAACCCAAAGCACTTCACAATACATTCATTCAGACAATTGTCCAACGATTCTGATATATTATCCACTACCTCTGAGAGGCAGGTCTGTAATTATGAGAAGCAGAAACAGTTTACACGTGGTTATATTTATTTTGGATCGACTCAAGGTGACAAAATCTGCATCAACAGTTTCAGGAAGTCAGAGCTTCTGATTAAAAAAACAAAAACAAAGTACAGCCACAGGAAATGTTGGAATAAAAAAAAACAACACACACATTAAGTACTAACACATGTGGATCTTTGTTGGGAAAATATATAAATGAAAGTAACAACTGGACAGTAACAGACTGAAGAGTCTCCTTCATGGAAGGTAAAGTTCAATAAAGCTGAATCCTTCCAGGTCAAAGAGAGGAAATGTTGGACTCTGCAGCTACATAGAAATGTTTTTGTCTTTGGTTTCATTTTAATGTAATTACATTTAAAACGAGTCAAACACCAGCAACATGTGATCAAAGGATCCTGAGTCATATCAGACAAATACTGTTTATATTCCAAACAACTTCGTCCTCTTTAATGATGAAAAATGTAAATTAAACGTAAAATCTGGACGTGTCTGACAGGTACCTGCTAAATGTTTAATATTACTGATTTCTGTCTTTCCACATGTTCAGTGACACGACTGAAAACAAAGCACAAGAATCACAGTTAAGCTGACATTTCAAACAGGCTGAAACTCAACAGGAGGCTGGTATGAATCCTGACTCTGTGGTTGTTTATGTTTCCTGTAGATCAAAAAACCAACAACAGCAACAAGAAGCACAGCAGGAACACTCAGACCAACGATCAGTCCAACAGATCCAGCCTCCTTCCTTCCATCCTCCTTGCCTCCTGCGTCCTTCCCTCCATCCTCTGTGTCTCCTCCTTGACCTGCAGGTGAGAAACAGGTGTGAGGTGTCAGCTGTCAGGTAGGTGATGAGTGAAGAACAGAACAGAATCCATTTCCTCTTCAAACTGCTGTCAGACATTATCTACTGCACTCTGATCACATCACTCAGACCAGCTGCTTTCTACAAAGTCTCATCAACAACATCTTTAGAAACAAACATCAACAACCAGGAAGCAGCTTCACCTCTGATCACACACACACTCAACTCTACTGACTCACCTGGAGGATCAACAACACTCAGAGTGATGATGCTGATGGGGTCATTTTTCAAAACACCTCTCTTCCTGCACCGTACTCCTGTCTGGATGACACGACACTCGTATGTTCCAGTGTCATTAATCGTCACATCCTTCAGAATCAAAGACACGTCTCCATCCTTCATCTGTCTGTCCTTCAGATCCACCCGGTTCTTAAAAGATGGATGCTGTTGTTCTGGATAGAAACGCTCATCCCGGAACAGAAGCACATATTTCTCTCCCAGGTCAGCTCTGCTCCACTCTAGAACAATAATGTTGTTGTTGTTTGGAGCTTGACATGTCAAAATGATGTCCTGTCCAGACTCAGCTTTGATGTTTGTGTTCTCTGAAAGAGGAAACAACACAGAGCAGAGAGGTTAAAGGTCAAAATACAATGACTCAATACACCAGGCAATGAGAGTGAAGGTCACTTGTGTCGAACCTAATTTTTCACTGGCACTGCTGTAAGAGTATGTTATAATAGAAAGGTGTCTCACTTTGTTACCTACCTACAATAAACAAGGAGCTAATTTTGAAGTGTAATAAGTGTTTGGTTCTCAGAAATGCTTTAAATATGAGATCTTTCTGGAAAGACTCCACATTTCCTGCAGCTTCAGAAAACAACAACATGTGCTGATAATAAGTGAACATAATGTGTGAGAGAAAGCAGCCTCTCATTATAAGACACTGTGAGTCTCTGCATGCTGCCTTTATGGAGCTACAGCTGTTTGTATACACTGAACAAAAAGCTTTGTAGCTGTATACTGACTCCTGACACTACAACACATCACACTGACACACACATTACACTTCTGTCTCTGTCACAGCTGGATTACAGAGACTGATGTTAAGTTTATACAGACTCCGCCCACCCATGTGTCACCTTCACAGCAGCATTAAAAACAGGAGCTTGTTATTTACTAATGTCTTAATTGCATTATAATTTTGATTTAACAAGTCGATGGAAACAGCAATTAGTTATAGTTAGGGTTACATTACTTTTGCATTTCTCCACAATGTGGTCTGAGATCTCAAGTTACTGGTAAAACAGAAACTTTAAGCCACAGTCTGAACATATTTCTGTCTTTCAGTTTTTGGGCTCAGACACAATGTTCCCGTCTGGGTACGTGTTTCTGTTTGGACAGTAAATCCAAACATGCTTTAAAATCCCAACTGCACATCAATGGATGAGGATGACCTTTGGGTTGGGTCAATACTGATTGGCTGATTAAGGGTAAGCACAAGTATTGGAGCGACTGGGAGTTCATCAGGGACAGAAGATCAAAAAATTCATCATTGTTAAAAGAAACACTGCATGAAAAGCACAGAGTGGCTGCAGTGGACACTCATTGTTTCCACTTCAGCTCTTTGTGTGTTATAACTCGACTCTTCTCTGTGGTTGGCTGAAGATCAACAAACAGCACAAGGAAGATTTGCCCACAGACCGGTTGTACCACATACACTGCCTCCATCAACATCAGACACTGTGCAGGTAGATGAGCCGTCCGTCTGCCTTCATATTACTGCACTGAAGCATAAAAGCAGCAAAGCAGTGGCAGCTTCAGATGCCACTGCTTTGCTGCAGCAGCTGCCTCTATTCAGAGGTGATGCCACCACCTGCTGAGCAGAGCTGTCGTGATTAAACACTGAAGGATATTAATCACACGCACATTTGTGCAACCACACACAAGAACTTGAGTTGTGGTTCATTTGTAAGACTCTGGAGAGATACAGACGACACTGACAAACGAGGCATGTTCAGTACAAAGAATCTAGATGTCCTCATGCTCCGGTAACTTCAGGGTTAATTTGGGGTTTTCTGTATTACAGATGTGTAATTAAACAGCTATGAAATAACCACTTACTGACTGAGCAATCATCCAGCAAATATCATCAATATTGCTATACAGTACAGAGCCTTTCCTCTACATCTGCTGATTATCTACAGCAGATTTTATGTATAACCTCTACATATTTTTAACAACCTTGTATAGTTTATCCTTCCTTTGGACAATCAGCTGCTGTTAATCACTGTGACTGTTTTGATGTTGCCAACACATCTGGTTCATGTGAACATGTAAATGCATCCTTGAGTAGTTTTGGGCGACTGTTTCATGACCACACAAGGAAAATGCTACTTGTCTATCTGATCAACAGTATTTGGGTACATCAATCTAATAACTTAAAGACACCCTCGATATGTTGAACTCTGCAGTACAAGACCAAGTTCTCAGAGTGCAGCGTATTTAACAATTCACAAACAGTAGCAGTGCAGATCAGTAGCTTCTTCCATCCGAAATGGGAAGTCAGCAATTTGTGCTTCTTAGTCAGAATTACTTTCAAATAGAAATACAAAATGAGGCAGTGCGCACAAACAGTATCAAACCTAAAACGTGTAATCTGTACTTTCACTTTTGTGGTATTGTGTTAGCATCGTGCTGTATGGCTAGTTACAGATGGAAAACCAACAGAATAACAAATCAGTGAGATCTCCAACATGTAACAGGTCGTTGGTGTCCGTCCACATCCATGGACTCCACTTAGCTAGAAGCAACATAAATAGTGTTTTCTTTTCTTTTATGACTCGTACTGGAAGGAAGTTAGCTCAGGAGTGACGTCACAGTACAACCTCCATCAGACCTCTGAGGTTAAATTAGCGTAACAAGATTTAAAATTTTAAGCTTTTACTAATGTTTACAGGCACTGCTGCCATCTTGGATGGTGAATTCAGGATTATTGGGGATTTTCTCAGGTGGTATTTGAAAGCTGAATTTCGTACTGTAACTCGTTACCGGGTTACATAAAAATAATTCACGCTCCATCTTAGTTTTTATGTCAGAGCGAAACTGATTTTGGTTTCTCATAGTTAAATCTCACCTGCAGAGACAAACACGAAGAGATCGACAAACAGCAAAGTGGAGAAAAACAAAAAAGATGTTCGGCGACACATTTCCGCAGCCTAGATAGCTAACGCTTCCACCCAAACATTAGCGGACGTCACATCCGTGTCTTGGAGACAGAGTGTACGATCATTTCAATTTTTGGGGTATTGACAATGATATTTATATTTTATAATATATTATAATCATGGCGAGGCTGCAACAGCTCGAGACGAGAAAGAAATTAAAAGAAACGAAGGCAAAAACAAAAAACTGAGTTCTACTTCCTGTCTTCACTTTTTCTACTGGAATAAAAGAGCTGATGCAGAGTTTTTATCTAAGTGGTGACGCCTGCCGTTCAGGAGAAAACTGCAGAAAAATTGCTATTTGACGCAGTCGTGTCAGGTTGATTTGGGTTCCAGAGATTCGTATTATTGGGTTTTTATTCACTGATCTGATGATGGGGAACTGGGGATTAACTTCTGAAAGTCACAGAGAAACTTTGATATCTCAGTGAACTGCAGATAAAATTCGATAAAATCCAAACACTCAGATATGAAAGCTGAGCTAAGACTAGGCTAGCTTTCACTGAGAGTTTGGTTATCTGATAGCTTGGTCCATTTTTTAAAATTTGAATATATTGAAAAAGTAATGAAAAGTAACATAGCACTAGTTTATTAAACAGCAATGCCTAAGCAGTCCTTAGTTTCGAGAAGAATAATCTTTAATCTGTCCTGTTCTCTTTCTTACATCTGTTCTCACTGAGTTTCTCTCCATGAGAAACAGTCCATCCCTGATGGATCAGAAACAGTGTTTTCTGATATTTGTTGAGATGTTTGAAACATTTACTTTGAAATTACCTGTCACTTCCATCCATCCATTCTCTTCAGCCTGTCCTTATCAGGGTCGCAGGCGGAGCCTATCCCAGTTGTCATAGGATCAGACCCATCACTGAAAAAACAAAACTAAAGTTACTCTACAGTAGAGCTAGATAGATGCTGAATTACTGCAACTTTAACTTGATTGACTTCTGCAGCACGAACACGTGACAGGAATGACAGAAATGCAGACAGGTCTATAAATGTTTTGGCAGCGTCAGCTGGGAGGAAAGCAACAAACTGCAGCCCAAAGATGATCTGACTTGACATTAGCTAGAAATTCACATCATAGCCTCATGTGACAAATCAACATCAGTCACATGGGTGTATCAAACAGGGGCTACAGAAAGAAAATAGACACATATGAGAAAAGTGACCCACTGAACCCAAATCAGCTTGACAAGAAGTACTTCAAATTTTGAAAACTATCCTGGGAAAACGTTCTTACCTATGACCAAAACCTGGAGAGTGGAGTAAGCTCTGCAGTGTGGTGGCAGATTTCTTTCCTCGTGTATTAATCACATATTTAATCATATCACATTAGTTATAGTAATTTCACTTTCTCACTTAGTTGTATGCATGTTGACTACAGAGGGGCCTTGTGCTCTACACACACAGTGAGACCTTTATAAGGGAGACATTAAATAGATAGTGAGACTCCTTTTGCTTATCGAGGGATGTGGATGTTTAGGCAGGGGCCCTGTTATAAAGTTGAAGGTCTACAGGCTTCCTGCTTGTAGGGAGGTGACGGGTGGTCATAACTTTCCTTGGATTGGAGTCAAGGATGAGTTGGACTGAAGGTATAGAGATAAATGATGTGCTGTGGAACGCTCTTTGTCTGACAGTGTTTGGGAAGGTATAAAATTGTTCATGGGCGGTGTCTTTCCTCAGAAAACTGTTTGGTGTTTGACCTGAACGTTTTCTCCACATTGCAATGTGTTTATTAAACCCACTTCAAATCAAGCTCACTGGGTGTGTTGCAGGTTATTGTTAAAATTTTCATAACAGCAGCAAATGAGCATTTCTTTAAATGGTGAGCAGCAGCTTTCCATATAGTCTGTTTTACACCTCAACCAAACAACAAATACAAAAGTAAAAAAATACATTAAAAATCAAAACAGTAAGCATTTAAAAACAAATCTCAGACGTAATGTTGAGGCTTTTGTATGATTTGGTGGATCTCAAATTTAAAAAAAAAGGAATAATCCAAAAAGTAGTTATATTAACACTAAAACACACAAGAAAACAAAGTAAATTATTCCCCCCAAACAAATCGTATAAACTCCAAAAGCCCAAATAAAATCCTAAAAGATACAAAAGACCAACAAAACAGAAAGTAGAAAGTCACCATAAAAACAGCAACAATAAAGTTAAACTGGAACCCAAACACGGAAAACCTGAAACTCAGTCCTATGAAAACTAGAGATGGCACGATACCACTTTTTTATGTCCGATACCGATACCGATATCATAAATTTGGATATCTGCCGATACCGATATGAATCCGATATTGTGTGTTTTTTAATCAATAAAACTGTTTTTTTTAATATCTTGCTGCATTTTGTATAAGTTCATACTCAAGTTTAAATAAACAACAACACTAAAGCTATTCTGTTATACCTGTATGTAAAAAATACACTGCACCCAAAATATTTCATAGTTCAGCAACACTTATCAATCTAATAAACCTTACCTAACTTAAAACCTAACTTAAAACCTAACTTAAACCTACTCCATCCTCCCTATTCTGGTATTTTAAAGAGTACTTAGCAGAAATATTAAGCAACCTAACTAATAGGGTTGCAAACTCCCAGCAAAAAAAAAAAAAATAGGGAACCACCCACCCTCCACCTCATGATGCTTAATCGATGTAATCAACTTTAATTTGATGCAGGGTGAAAAAAAATGCACAGAAACAAATTATTTTTCAAGAATAATTAAATAGATTCAACATCTTTCTTCAACAGAATTGCAGAATTCACAGATGATACCTTCCCAAAGGAAAAAGTACTATAGCTTACTAGGGTATATAGACTTAAGAGTTACTATATATAGTAATGGACTTCTATACATTTTACATCAGATTAAAACTTTGGGTGTAAGATTCAGATAATTATTTATTACAAGCTAGATACTTTAAATGAGAATAAGAAAGAAAAGTATGTCTTTGTGCCCTTTTCCCTGTTCATGCCCTATCGGCCCCCCTGGCTAAACTTTGCTAGATCCGCCCCTGCACAGTTACCAGCCGTCAGCTACGTAGAAAAGGATCCTGGTGTAGAAAGTAATATTAAATAAATTCTAACAACAGATTATCAAGGTTAAACGTGCTGCTGTTGTTCAGCCGCTGGTTTCCTCTTTCTGGTGCAAAGTGGGCCAAAAACAAAAGAAGAGAGACGGACTGGCGACAGAAAAGCCGATCAGCTGATCGTTAAGCAGTTTCACGATTGAAGTAGCGGCAGGAAGGTGAGGGAGAGGCAGTCGCTCCATATATCGGTTGTTAAGCTTAACGTGGGAATGCTTTACAAACATTCAGAGATGAACTTACACACTTGCTTTACTTCTCTCTGGGATAACTTCCTCGGAGATGAAATGCTGGTTTGGTAGCGAGGCTACAAATACACACAGCCTCTATCACATGAGCATACTGCTGCAACGCTACGGTTATGAGCCGAGTTACGCCGTGTAGCAAGTTGTGTGAGATGCTTTTTTGATATTTAATGGATCGGATTACATTTTTTATTTTTCGCCGATATCCGATCCAGTAATTTAGGTCAGTATCGGACCGATACCGATACGTAATATCGGATCGGTCCATCTCTAATGAAAACTACAAAGGAACAAACACTCAGTATTGTCAGAAATGCATCCCACTATTAGAACAATAAAGCAATTAAAACTGAGCCAAATAAAAATCAAAAACAGAAACCAAACAGAAAAGACTGAAAGAGAAATCTCCAAGGCAACTCAAAATCCCAGGAGCTAAATCAGGGATCATGTCAGAATCTCCAACACAAATAGTGCCCTCACTACATTTCCTGTTTGTCATTGAGGTGATTTTCTTCTTTATATATTGTGTCAGATAAGGTCTGACAGCTTTGAATTAAAACACATTGAATTAATTTCATATGATGTGATTTCACAGATGAAACCAGCCAACAGTAAATCAGATGCTTCACACTAACTCCACATGACATTCATCTGTAACCAGTAAAGTGAAGCTTTAATCCTGGTTCAGATGGATTAACATGAACAATCTGTTAATCCACTGAAGCTCACAGACTTCAGTCAACCTGTCAGATTATCTAAAAGACTGAAAGACGTCATTTTAAACACTTACTGTTGTTCTGAAGGATCTCTGAAACCCTCAAACACTCTTCTGATCATCAGGATGGAAAAATTATCCACTGAGAGTAAATAGAAAAAAGAAAGGAAACAAACTTTGACGATAGTGATTTGGTCTCTGGCTGCACTAAACAGCCCCAGTGAACAATCTAACCCGTATTTCCTTGTCAGCTGTTTCATACAAAACACCTTAGACCAGTTTGACTTCATTGCATTCCCAGACTGACTCAGCTGACTGGATCTGAGCGTGTATTTGACAAACAAATACCACAAACACACCTAAAGCAGCAGAGAGGTGACAGCAACAGGAAGTTAATTCTCTGGCACAGGTGGATGTGTAGACTTTGTAGACTGTCTGTGTGTAGAGTCGAGATAAATGATGAATGAAGGGTCTCATGACAAAATGATAATAATACAAGTCAAAGTTGCCTTTGTACTAAACCAAGGTAGACAATAATAAAAGAAGACAAATAAAAGAAGAACAGTTAATATTAAACACAAAATACAGGCCGTGTCAAAGGAATTCTAAAATATACTGTTGTATCTCCAGAGTATACTGAATATCGTAAAGGTTGCTGGTTTGATTCCGGCTGGAGACACAAATCACTTTAGGACTGTCAGGAAGGGCACCAGGTGTAAAACTCTGTAAATCAGAATAAGGGGCACTAACTGCTGTGGGGTCATCATGTGACCAGGAGCAGTCAAATGTAACTACTTTCTCTTTTACTCAACAGTGTTGAATGTAACAGTGTTGTTACTTTCATCTGTACAAAGTTTGTGTAAATAAGCTCTCACAGACAGAAAATCTGTGACAGCACCTCCCACCTGACCACTTCAGAATCAGCTGATGTTAACTTAATAAAGCTACTGAAATACTAAATATGTTTTCAGAATTACATACATGTAAAATACAAGTGTTGGTTAAAATATGTCTAGCATTTTGTGCCCTCATAATTTACCAAGTTCAGGAGATAGCCACAAGAAGTTTTCGGGATTGACCAACGTATTTAAACTCTGTTTCCAAGTATTCTGAATGTTGACATTTCCTCTATAAAGATCTGAAGGAATCTGTAAAAACAGTTTTGTGGTTGTGGTGAAGTGAGTCACATAAAGAGTGTCACATTTCAGAAAATCCACAGTTTTGTATATCCTGGTCAGACTGGTTCAGCTGACAGTGTTTGTTTGTTGGTACAGCTGGACTCTGGGTGTGTCAGTGCATATCATGATACGAGCTTCTGTAAAAGTACGTTCATCAAGGACTAAATGATTAAGTGGATATTAATCAGATACTAATTATGAAAGTTTTTTGCTTCTTTTCCTGTCTAGTATTACTCCACTGAAACGTGATGTCTGTGAAGATTCTCGGTCATCGTAGTCTAAGAAGCTTGAAAAGAAAAGAACCTTCACAGACATATTGCCGTACAGTTTGGGAGGAACACCCTTCAATTGGTGTGGGAGTATGAAAAGGAATCAAGGAAACTAGCAGATTATAGGAACCATCTCCGTTTCAACCTGAGATGCAGGCAAAGCAGAGCTGTTCCTGAGAGTTTGCGCCTTCGATCCACGGTCAGGGGACACAGAGCAGAGCTGATTCTAGGGAGAGCACAAAATCAACTTCTAAGTGAAAAGATAAGACAGGTCCATTTTACTATAGATGCCCTCTGGAACAAGATTAGCCAGACTCATGACAGGATGCTGTAAACGGACCAAACGTCAGTCAGGAGAACCACCAATCCAATCTCAATACTAGGGTGAACAACTGTCGTCTTTTCCCCGGACATGTCCACTTTTCACGTTCCGTCCGGGACGATTTTTGAGATGGATGAAAATGCCTGGGTTTTCCTTTAGGCCTACAGAGGACCCATATGTGCAACATCATCCCCGTACTGCTGTGTTGTAAGTGGTTGTTCCACGCTCACAGAGGGCGGAGCGGCGCGCTGAAAAGATGCCAAAAGATGCCAAAGCGCAAGTGTATCTTTTCAGACAATCTGCAAAAGGAATTTCCCTCGTACCATCCCGGCAGGAATAAATGAGAGGCGTAGTGCACTATGTGCAGAGCTGGCACATGTGTGTGTCTAACAAAGGTGCAGGAGATGCTGTTGCTTACATGGACACAGAAACACATAAAAAGGCTGTGCGAGGCAAAAATTCATCTAGTAAGTTAACTGAGTTCTTTGTTGCACCTGGGAAAAACGAGGATGCTGTTGTTCTGCAGCAGAAGGTGCACTGACATTTCATACTGTGAAGCATCACAATAGCTGCAGCTCCATGGATTGCACTACTGTGTTGCTAAAAATAAATAAATAAATAAAATAAAATAAAAAAAGCATTTCCAGACTTTAACACAGCTAAAAAGTTCAGTAGTGCCCGCACCAAGACTGAGGCTATTGTCAGTGGTGTGATAGTGCTCCATTCAGTGGAAGTCCCTATTGAAGCTCTTAATGAAATCCAGTACTGTGGCATTTCTCAGACTTTAGTAACCGGGAAAATATTCCCAATCTTACTTTGACTGGAAGAATGGTGGTGTGCAAACAAAATTAATTGAGTTTAGAAACGCCAAATGAGACAGCAGAAACCATTGCACAATACCTCACTGGTAATTTTTTCTTATGCAAATGAGGCAATATTTCTGTAACATTATTTAATTCCAGAGGTTTTTAAGTTAGTTTTTTGCACTTGTTGCCTTGTAAAAGCCTATATGACATTTTTTATTTCACCATTTATTACCTGCACAGAGAAGGCATCTTTTAATTATGTTACAATTTTCTTTAAACAAACATTCTTCATGACTGGGCCAAATGTCCTCTTTTTTGGAAATCAAAATATGGTCACACTACACAATACGAGGTTAGTCATTAATATACTACTGCATGTAGTTACATCGTAAGGGTTTAAAAACTGAGCTCTAGAATTATTAGCAGTAATAAAAACCGAGATAAGCCGACAGTAATCACTGACTGTTTTTTAGGGGCTTGTTGAGGTAAATAGAACAAGATACAAAACATTAACACATCTTAAAAACACAACAGCCTTATTAAATGCAGACTACTTTGGGCCCGGAAGCAGAATTCACCACGTCATCACTTAAAGATGACGTGGTGAAGACAAAATAACCAGTGTTGGGTGTAACGCTTTTCCACTGAAAAAGTAGAGTACTGATTACTGTTCATTTTTAGGTATTTTAATTACAGTTACTTACAATGTACTTGCGTTACATTGTAAAATAATTAAACTCGCTGAATATCATTATTTAATTTCAATAATTTAACTTCTAAAAATAAAAGTAAACTCTGCCGCTTTAACATCGCTGTAGTGCAGCTGCACGTCATTTCGCGCCAGTTTGCATAGTCGTATTCTAAAGCGGAAGATGTCGGACTCGGCTGAAGCGAGTGGCTGTTTTATGAAATGGACATATTCCCGTCTCTTCACTTTTCTGAAACAAGCAGACAAGAACATTACAGTAATATGTAAAAACTATCGGCTGCTGTTAATAGCACGAGTAATCTAATGAAGCACCTGACACGAGAGCATAGACGAAGACTTCTGAGTGATCCTTGTTCATCATCCATGGATAACACCGCGGCAACTCCTGCTAAGCAGGCAAAACATGATTTTATTTCAGCAGCACAGAAAGCGTCTGAAGGTGAGCTTAAAAAAAAGATTGCAGGCTACGTTGTGGAACAGATGCTACCGCTGCGTACTGTAGAGTCTACGTCTTTTTAAAAAATTATTTATTATTTATAGAGTTTAATTTCTATTGTTTGCCCACTCAAGGTTCATAGGGATTTTAAGAAGTATTTAGTTAAATTACTTATTGAGTAATTAAGTTACTTTTCAGACACAGTAATTAGATAAGTATTTTAAATACAATATTGATTAAGTAATTAGTAATTAGTAATTAATTACTTTTTTAAAGTAACTTACCCAACACTGAAAATAACATATGACTGTTACAACTTAAAAGGTTTCCTTTGACTATACAGGTGAAAGCTGTAAGTTTGTATACACATTTTACCATTTAAAGTGGGACCAAGAAGATTTGAAATATCTGGTTTTTGTTATATTTATATTTATTTATATAATTTTAGCACTCATCTACTTAAGATAAATCATCAGTGTAGGGACTAACACCGTTATTAAGTAACGCGTTACAGTAACTACTAGGGGTGCAATGATACACAAAATTCACGGTTCGGTTCGGTTCGATACTTTGGTGTCACGGTTCGATATTTTTTTGATACAAAAAAATGTTAATGCTTTTTTAATTTGTCATTTATTCAGATTATAAATATATATTTTAACTCAAAAGTACAGTTTTTAAATTTAATGTTGCTGAAACAACAAAGTAATAAAAAAATAAATCTATCTGATCGAGAAATCACTCATCTTTGGAAAAGAGAGTTTATTACAGAGAAATGTCTCTTTCCAAAATAAAAGCTATACTATACGCTTCTTCTGGGCTATATTCTCAGCAGCATATGAAACATATCAGGTCCCCATAAGGAGAATCATGTGCTAACGGCTGTCTAAATGACTCGGGTAAAGTTTGTAGCATACGTGCTTGTTGTTTTTGTCTGCTTCCACTTGTCTTTGCACTACAACAACAACAATCTTTATTTATAGAGCACATTTAAAAACCAGCGGTATACCAAAGTGCTTAACATAACAGAAGGATGATGTCGGCGTAAATGTGGAGTCATATTCATTGTGTTCCCATTAGTGCTGTCAGCGTTAATCTGAAATGACGTTAACGCCACAACACGGCAAATCTCCGTTAATGAGCTACCGCGGATCGCCCCGTGCGTGGGGCTGGACGACGTCAACACGTTAACGAGCAAACTGCGCTAACGCAGTAGTTCCCACCCATGTAATTGAGCATTGCGTGGCACATCCGACATACTGTTTTACTTTTGTCCATGACGCGCTTACCTTCAGGGTCATACTTCACATGAAAACCAAAATAGTTCCAAAGGCCAGATCTGAATGAGGGTGGGGGAGGTTCAATTTGCCATGTTGCAACGATCTTAGCTTCTGTCTTGCTAGCTTGCGCGCTCAGTGGATCTGTGCTCGACAGTGCAGCCTAGGCGGAGTAGTCGAACGCAGATCCACTGAGCTCTCAACACAGACAGCATCGTCAGAAGAAAAGTTGATAAAATAAATTAAAAATGTTGTATTGTTCGATACATATGCGTACCGAACCGAAAGCACTGTATGAACGGTTCAATATCGATATGAGTATCGTTGCACCCCTAATAACTACGTTATTATTGTGGTAACGAGCACGGTAACTAGGTATTATGCCAAAATCAGGAACGCGTTAATTGTTACTGGGATTTAGATAGGCTCGTTATTCGTTACTTCGTGTGGTGGATATCGTGGAGCTTCCACAGATTCAGTAACATTAGCAAGTGGTGGAGGCCAGCAGGTGGATGAGAGAAAGGTGAGGCAGGAGAAGAGAGACCCGAGGCGGCCGCTGGTCGAGTGTCAGGTGAACTGAACTTCAGGTAAGAAGTTATGACCTGCAGTCTATCTGGGTCAGATATAAACCAAGTTTAGGTGGAGTTTATTTTCGTTGTGCTGACTTTTTACAGTCAGTTACAATAACTCTTACTGCGTACTAGCTAGCATGACGGAGTTTCTATACAGCTGGGTGGGTGCTATGATGTTACTGATGTTGAGCTCATTTTGTTCATAAGGTTAATTATTAGAGTTGCCAACCGTCCCGTAAAAAATGGAATCGTCTCGTATTCAAAGGAAATATTACGCGTTTCATATTGAGGTGAAAAGAAATGCAGTTTGTCCCGGACTTCAGCTACAATGGAAAAAGACAAAGCTGGAGTTATTCTGTGTCTTTGCTGCACAGCTGCCTCTTCTTCTCTCATTCGCTCCCCCTCCCGTTTCTACATCAATCATGAAACTGATCAATGATCAGCTGATCGGCTTTTCTCTCTTGTTTGTTTATCGCTCACTCTGCGCCAGAAAGAAGAAACCAGCGGTGGTCGCGCTAATTAACAGCAGCACGTTTAAGCTTGATCAGCTGTTGTTAAAATTTATTAATATTAATTTCTAGTATCAGCTGATGTTTGCTGGAGCCACAGATGTAAAAGCTGCTGGTCATGATGTCGGTTTGGTTATCTGGTGAGAGGAAAACATGAAGATGAAACCAGGAGATGTCCTTACTGAATCATCAGAGCTGAACAGGTGATGGAGAAACAAGTTTACCTTTTAGGTGACATGAATGAGTTGAAGGGAAGTTGTGAACTGTTTCTGAGAGACAAATAACACCAGGATCCTTTTCTATGTAGCTGACAGCTGGTAACTGTGCAGGGGCGGATCTAGCAACGTTTTGCCAGGGGGCCAGGTAGGGCATTAACAGGGAGAGGGGGGCACAAAGTACTTTTCTTTCTTATTCTCATTTAAAATATCTAGCTTTAAAAAAATAATTATCTGAATCTTACAACAAACGATTGATAGACTGATGCATATATACCATCAAAACAGTGTACATCACTGTCACAACCGTGTTTGTTTTCATTCAAAGGCTTACTTACTCTCTACTCAAAATGCCCGGGCCAATTTTTTGTCCCAGTCCAGCCCTGTGTGCCTCATGGTGTGGATCAGTGAATCAGTGATTGATGCCATCTTTGTAAACGAACTGGCAGACATTTGCTTTATATCCTTTAGCCAGTCTGTAACAATAAAGCAAGTGACAGCCACAGTGTTGCAGGTTAGTGAGTGTTTTATTTACAGTGTCTTTGGTTCTTTGCTTGTGCAGCTTTCCAGCCATCTCGTACTGCACAGCACACACAACACTCTTGTCAGGTCCTGGTATCCTACTGAAAGAGCAAAGGCATGACCAGGTGATGGAGAACAGCTGTGTTGGTCAGCCTCCCTTAACACTACACCTTGAACCCACTGCTCCACCCTCCCCCTGCACCTGAGCCACAAACTACACCCCACTACACAGTCTTGTTAAAACCACAATTCATGGTGACTTGGACTCTCCTGTGCTTGAAGTTGGCCTTTAGTGTTGTTTTCGACATTCCCATCTAATCCCTTTTAAAGTCTTAACCCTCTTGGGTCCCGGGTATAATTGGCCTTTTTTGACTACTTTTGATTTTACTTCTATATTTCACCTTTAAAATATGTTTTTCTTGCCTTGTTTGGTATCATTATTTTCAGCACAACCTCAAATATCTGAAATTTGAGAAATTTGAGACATTTTTTTCATTTTGGTATACTATATTAGCACAGTTGATCTAAATTCAGACAAAAAATTCAAAATCCGAGTGGAAAAAAGTTATATTTTTTACTGTAAAACCCACAAACATGTTTAACGAATCATTTTCATAACTTGAAATGCAAATAGAAATTGTACATTTCTAAAAATTATGCACAAGTTTTGCAAACAACAAAGTTATATGGTACTATTTACCTAAAAATGCAGCCAAGGCCTCAGGAGTTTTTTATATAACCATTTAAATCTATTTACAGAACAATCAGGTGTTCTGCATCATATAAGAAGGCACACAAATTATTTGTGCCAGTCCAAAAAAATGTAGTTTGTGTTCAGTATAAGACAGAGGAGAACACCACAGGCCTAAACCCTGCAGGTCTGACTGCAGGAGGTGCATCAGTCCAGTTTTGTATGTGGGAACAGCGTTTACACTGGAATCTGCCTTTGACGGCTTTTTTTGGAGAAAATATGAAATGTTTTCTCTGAACATGTATTCTGATTTTTTCTTTCTTAAAACGTGTAACCTGCGTTTTGCCAAACGTGGTATCCTACATTTAGTGCATTTTTTAAAAACATGTACCCACGTAATCGGTGATAAAACATGAAGTTACAATTCTTTTCTGCAAAAAAGCATTTTTATTTTTGTATATAAATAAATGTTGATGTTGTGCGACGAGATTGTGTGCTTCAATTTTACTTATAATGTGCCAAATCACTACAACAGGCGGCTCGATGCCGTCCAGAGTAAGGATCTTGTTAGACAGTGTTTCTAAGATTTTTACGCCCCGTTACAATAACCTCAGTTTTATCTGAACTTAGAAGCAGAAAATTAAAGCTCATTATGTGTCTAAGACATCCCGACAGTTTAACCAATAAAAGTGGGTACCATCTGCATAGCAGTGAAAATGTACGCTATGTCTTCTAAAGCATGTCTAATGTAAACAGAACTGGTCTTTGCACAGAAGCCCGTGGAGCTTCATAATTAACCTCAGTGTGAGTGAAGAGGACTCTCCATTTAATAATAGCTATAATAAAATGTTATGGCCAACGATATCAAATGCTGCACTTAGCAGGAAAGATTTAAATATGAATGAAGGCTGAAAACTGGTTAGATTAAAGTCTGATGATCTTTTCTGTGCTTCTTCTTCAAGTTTGTAACACCGAACATATTAAAGGATGATTTAAGGTCCACAGGAACAGTTCAATTAGACACACGTTTACTATTTTTCTTTATACTCTTTCGTTCTTCCATCACTGACATGTTGAATATGATAACTATATCAGAGGAGAAAATAAACCCTGTGTAGTTTAAAAACTTTAATTTAATCAAACTAAAATGTTGCTGAACTCTGATGGACGTGTCTTTTAATCTTGTCAACAAAATCTGCCATTTATCATCTTGCAAAATGTTCCCTCTGCTTCTGTTGCACATCTCCCCTGACACTCTCTTCTTCACCTCTCCTGTGCAGCTGGTCCAACCCCTGCCTCCTTAAACAGGTGTGTTTAAATCTCTTTACCTCTGTTGTGAACTTTACACAAAGTTTGTGGTAACAAAATCAAACTAATGAAGATCTCGTTTGAAAGATCCCCACTCACAAGACAAAATAAAAACAGACTGCTCAAAGTAAAAGCAGAGCCCTCACAGCTGGTAGTACAATACACTGTGACAACATGCGTATTAGATACCCTCACTCCAAAAGCATAAATATAAAAAATGGGATCACCAAGAATATCCTAAAAATGGCAATGAGGGGGGTGTTACAGTGAAAAAGCAGCAAAATTTTCATCTGAAAATGTTGAATTTTAGTAAAAACAATGCTCTGTAGTTTGATACTGTCGTTACAGACAAAGCGGATGTTTAAAGCCTTTGGACGCACATTTGAAATGCAGTAATTGTCCTTATCAGCTGGAAACATAAAGGTCATAAAATGAATTTTGAGAGAGGATAAAAACTATTGAACAACAGCGATGTTAGTCTGATTCAAAATTTGAATGTACATGTGTTGAAGGTGCGGCTCTTGTTGAATTATTAAACATACTTTCTTTAATTTTTCGTGCCACAAAAACCAAAACTTTTAATTTTCTTCCGCTTGAGTCTCGGCCTCGGGTAGCTCTACTCATCATTGCTGAGTCAGTTGTCTGTTTGTGCTACTTTTTTCAAGGAGCAGTGGATTATTGGTAAGGGTGACTTTATGTGTTTAGTTACTTAAGTGGAAGTACTGTGGAAAGTTTTACCTTACATACACAGATCTGACAGTACAGGTTCTGAGGTAACTGTTTACAAAATGTTATAATCTATCCAAAGGTTCTTTGCAATTTTACGTTGATAAACATTATTCTTAACATATTTGACCCAGCATAAAGTACTATGGCCATCACACTGTCATTTAGAATTGTTTAAATAACTCGTGTCTTAAGTCATTCCATCACACAGAAAATAAAAAAACACATGGTTCACTTTTATATCACAAAATGTTAGAAATATAAGTCGTTCATAACAACCTGAAAGGTTGGGAGTTTAAAATGCAAACCAATGGAAGCAGCAGTAGAAGACTATAATGTCACAGAGCACATGGTGTCTATTATTGTGTAGACATTTATAAATAAGAGCTTAATTTGGGGCGATCGTGGCTCGAGGTCGCCTTGTAATCGGAAGGTTGCCGGTTCGAGCCCCGGCTTGGACACTCTTGGTCGTTGTGTCCTTGGGCAAGACACTTCACCCGTTGCCTACTGGTGGTGGTCAGAGGGCCCGGTGGCGCCAGTGTCTGGCAGCCTCGCCTCTGTCAGTGCACCCCAGGGTGGCTGTGGCTACAATGTAGCTTGCCATCACCAGTGTGTGAATGGGTGGATGACTGGATATGTAAAGCGCTTTGGGGTCCTTAGGGACTAGTAAAGCCCTATATAAATACAGGCCATTTAATTTCTTAAGAAATAAACAGGTGGAGTGATCTTTATCAAAAGTATAAGTTGCATCTGTGGCTAAACCACTGTACCCAAAAACTTTAAAAATCTACTGTGTGTGAGGCTGTGTAAGTAAAGCTTGCCCTTCACACCCGCGTGTAACAAACCATCTGTTGGGGGTTGTGGATTTGACACCTCAGCATTGTGAAAGTGGGGAAACATGTTTGTGGCTGAGCATAAGATTTCTGCTTACAACTTAGAATCTCACTTCTAAATGAAATACAAATGTTTTTTGTTTTTTTAAGTGTGGCTAATGTATTATTTGACTTCTAAGGCACACACACACACACACAAGAACAACAACAACACAGAGAAGAAGAGGGGGTAGTTTTACTATGGATCAAAAAAACGCAATCATGCATCTTCCAACTGTATCTTTCTGTTCTGGCTTTAGAATCATTGGTTGTTTACTGATCCGTACTTTGGGAGTCATACTCTTGTGATACTGGGGAGAAAAGGGTAAGGTTTGATAGACTAAACCATTACACACAAAACTTCAAAAACCTAAAGTGTGTGTGAGACTGCTAACTGTGTGGTTCAGCAATAAACTTATCTACAAATGTGTTAGTAAAGAGTGACGTCTACTTCTGTCACATTAACCAACGGTTTAACAAATTTCACTGCAAACTATAAAAAGAATCTGGATTTTAATATAACATAGTAGTGATGGATTAAGTGCAGGAAACACTAGTATAAGGTGTCTATGGAACAAATCTCCTTCAGCGTTCAAAATGACCAAAGTGAGGACTACAAGCGTTTCTCTCAGTTGGTTGTGTTTAGGGAAAAAGCAGCTAAATACACTGAGATTGCTCCACATTGTTAGTGAGTTAACTCTGGATGTCTGTGGGTTTGTCAAACTTGGAGTGAACAAAAGCAGAAAAACAGTAAAAGATTCAGACGGTGAAAGTCTGGTTTATTTCATGAACACAATGAAACATTTTACAGTCACAGAGCAAAGTAGCATACGTGATAAATAGATACACATAACACGGCCTGTGAGAAGTAAAACTCATCGTCTTACCGCATGTTATATTCTGTAAACTTAAAATAAACCACAAAAATTAGAGTTTAGTGTTTTAAAGACATCTATTAAAAACATGAGTCAACATTACTGAAGTGACACTTTAACGATGCTTCATATCACAGTGTTTATGATGATAAAACATGTTCTCTCATTAGTAGATGTCTGCACTGTTGCTTGTCATGAAAATGTCCAGAGCTGGGGTTCAGCTTCCTCTTCAATTACCATTGATCATTAATAGGGCCACAAAAGATTTGTCACATTATGCCCATAAACATCATGTTTTTATAGAAATCATTGTGACACAAATATTTAGATTCTTGTTTCACAATTTGCATGAACTCAAATCTTTAGAGTTTCATATTTATAAAGTATCGCAAATAATACATTTATACCATTGTATGAGCTACACTTCTTGTAAAAAAACTGATTGGAAATGCGTTTGAAAAAGCTCCTGCTGTGACCTTCCTTCTGTGAGGGCACACACACGCACACACTGTCATGAAACGCTGTGTGGCAGGCAGGAGTAGGACCCAAAATGCAGGCGCTCAGAC
Source organism: Oreochromis niloticus (assembly GCF_001858045.2). Taxonomy (NCBI): domain Eukaryota; kingdom Metazoa; phylum Chordata; class Actinopteri; order Cichliformes; family Cichlidae; genus Oreochromis; species Oreochromis niloticus. The sequence continues at coordinate 66,838,409 of NC_031967.2, forward strand.
TCAAGGAGTTAACTCAAAGTCACAGCTTTATTGGCTGGCAGGGAAAAAGGCATACAAACTAAACTAAACTGGGAAATAACAAACTAAGACTCACAGGGAGACCCACACAGCAAGAGGGACGATGCGACACTGACTCAGAGAAACACAGGGTTTAAATACACTGGGAAGTAACGAGGGGAATGAGACACAGAAGGAGAGCACAGCTGGGAGAAATCAGAACTGACGAGACGAGGGAGCAAAGTAGAATACACTCACAAGAGACATGGACCTTCAAAGTAAAACAGGAAGTAGCACAGACGCAAGCTAGACTAGGGGAGACAGAGCAACTAAGAAACACAGAACAACAACAAAGACACAGAGGGCAGCTATTAAATACTCAGAGAACTAAAGAGAATACAAGAAAGCCAAACTAAGACACTGGACTAAAGAATAAACTGGGGGAACAAAGGGAACTAAGATCATAATACAAAACTCAGAGACACAAGAAACTCAAAACACTGGGTCACCGACCCAGGACCTTGACACACACACACACACACACACACACACACACACACACACACAGAGAGAGAGGGGGGGGGGGATCATTAATACAAAGGATTGGAGTCGGTTTTTGGATTTTCACTTGTTGTTGGCTTTAATATGAACAGTCACATAAAATTCATTCCAATTTTTTGTCTTTGCTTCAATTAGGATGTTTCTTTAAATCTACCACACCTTGCTTTTCAAAAAGTTTACTGACATAGTAAAGAAGTAGCTAGGGAACTCAGTGAGTATGAGCAACAATAGCTTAAGGACCCTATCTCCAATAAAGAGGAATTCATCATCTGCAGTTCGTGAAAAAGTGCCATATTAAAAACAATTCAGCAGACCCTCAGAGTGCGGATACAAACTGTTTTCAGCTGTAGAGGTTAACTTCATGCACTTATCAAACATACAGTTCAGAGGCTTGCATTAGAGTGCTTTGGTGCTTGGGCATCTTTTATATAGCATGGTTGTACCATTGTGAATGTAGCTATATAAATAAATACGCTCAAGAGTCTATCATATGTTTGACATGCAATTAAAAATTCAAAAATATAATTTTCAAATCAGTAACTTTGCAAATTTAGAGGATTTGTTTTTGGACAACATATGTGTCACATTTTAAACAGGGTTTGAATAATCAGCACTGACATACAGACATTTATGCGCTGGGTATAACAGACATGCTTACTGTGTGAAAGGCCCTCTGATGTCTTGGAGCAGAGAAACACGCTGTATTGTTGCTTTTCTCTGTTGTATAAGCAGCGCGCGTAGGTCAGAAACGCTGTGTGCTGGTAGCAAAGTCGGCTCCAACACACATCCAGGCAACCGTGTGAAAGAAAGGTGTCGCTGCAGCTAGGCTGTCAGGATAGTCGGGCTTTTATTGTGTGGATGCCCTAAAAGGGCTTCCACACTATTGAGTTCCTGTTTCTCTTTATTGTGTGGATGCTTTAGGCATCCACACTATTGAGTTCCTGTTTCTCTTTATTCTTTATACTTTATTCTAGTTGCTTCCGTACGTTTTTTGGCACTTAACTAGTCCCACAATTTTCAGCCGATTTTCACCGTTCAAATTTTAAACTATTCTGCTATTTCTGCTAATGTGCGCTATGACTTTTGGTATTTTTTGCTCTTATACTTTTTAAAATATTAAGCTTTTTTCCTTTAATTTGTCCCATTGAAATGAATGGGAAACTTCCGCAATTCTGCTAAAACTTGCTTGTTTTTGAAACTTAACTACTTTTTTATACTTTCACATAGAAACTCCATTCAAACTTTAAAATGTTCACAAATTATTGGGCTATTCCTGTGTGATTCAGCTTTTTCATATCTGTTACCATTTTCATCTTATCCCTCTTAAAGTTTTGAGTTGCAAAATTGTGATTTTTCAGAAAATACATGCGTTGTTATGGTTGCTATGCACTTGGCTTCCAGTGTGCCACTGTAGGATTCGCAGTCTTCTCTTCATGTCCGAACAACTTCTTGCTACTTGGTCAATTTTCACTCAACGTCCACAAATTATACATCAAAACGTAGGTATTTTTGCTGGCTTTCAGAAAATGTCACTATCATTGTTGTGAGATTTATAGAATTTTTGCAAATCTCCTCAGACCAACACAAAGTCTCAAAAATCCCCATAGAAAGTCAATGGAGAGTTCGTTTAAAATCACCGCTTGATTTCTGTAATGAGAGGCATTTTCGAATCGTCATATCTCCTTAACGAAGCGAAGTTAAGACATGAGGCTTGTGCCAATATATCTTCAGACACTCCTGACGCTCACAATTCAAGAATTTTTTTCTCACCTATTACCATTTGGCCATGAATTGGGTTTGTTTCAGGGTAGGAAATTCATCCTTCTCTCAGATTTCTTCAGATTTCAAACTCTGGAAATGAACCACTTTTTTCTCTCGTCATATCTTTTTGATAGATTTCCACAAAGACCTGAAAATTTCCATAATTGTTCACCAAAGCCTGCTGTCTCTTACGGTGAAAGAATGATATTCATACTCCAAATAGATTTAGAGTTACAAAGCATTGTTTGAGGGCAAGTCAAGGCAGTTTTCGCTTTGCCTCTACTCAGTTATGGTGCATTAGAAGTCAAATATCTTCAATAATTCATATTTTAATGATAAATTGTCAACACTGTAAGATTCCCCCATCTCTTCTGAACAAAACGGTGTGAGAATGACCATTCTAGCCCCTACGGTTAGGAAATTATAGCCATTTCTTTGAGGGGAGTCCTCACTATGAAAAGTAGATAGCACAAATCCTGTCTCTGTGCTGCGTCTGTGTAAAAACAGGTGCACCTGTTTTGGCGGGAAAAAGTACACAGCCTCTCTGATTGGTGGATTCAAATTTAGCAGCTCCCAGGCTGTTTGACTGACCTAGAAACTTGATTTTCTCTCCCTGTGTGTGTGTGTGTGTGTGTGTGTGTGTGTGTGTGTGTGTGTGACAGAGAGAGAGAGAAAGAGAGGGCGAGAGAGAGTTTTTATGGGAGCATCTTATTGTATGATTTAAATTCAATATATTTAGACTGGTTGACTGAATTTGATCCTGTGTGTGTCTCTCTGTGCATGTGTGTTTCCATATGTGTCCATATTTGTGATTGTGTGACTGTTATACTTTTTTTTGCTGATTTTTTTTCATTTAACAATTACATTTGAAGGATCCTTAGCATGTTCAGCATTTTTTCAGCTGTCCATTTTGCTTTTCCAAATTTTCTGTTTAAGTTATTACTATTCTGTTGAGTCATAGCATTTCTGCTGCTTTTCAGTATTTGTGCTAAATACAGCATTTCTGCAAAATCATACTATGTCTGCTATTTTATGAGATTTGTGCTAAATACAGCATTTCTGCTAAATCATACTATTTCTGCTATTTCATAAGATTTGTGCTAAATATAGTGTTTCTGCTATTTCTGCCAAATTTAACAATTACATTTGAAGGATCCTTAGCATGTTCAGCATTTTTTCAGCTGTCCATTTTGCTTTTCCAATTTTTCTGTTTAAGTTATTACTATTGTGCTAAATCATATTATTTCTGCTCTTTTATAGGATTTGTGCTAAATATAGTATTTCTGCCAAATATAGTATTTCTGATAAATTATAGTTTTTCTACCAAATCATAGTACAGTATTTTTGCTTTTTTTTAGGATTTTTATAGGGTATTTATATTGCTTAATATAGTATTTCTGCTTTTTATAGGATTTGTGCTTAATATAGTATTTTTGCTTTTTATAGTATTTGTGCTTAATATAGTATTTTTGCTCTTTATAGTATTTCTGCTAAATGTAGTATTTATGCTTAATCATACTATTTCTATATATTTTTGCCAGGTCCTCTGTGAGGACTGAGACATTCAAATTTATGTATCAGGGCCTGCACGGCTTCCCAGCCAGCCAATCATATCTGAGGTCTGCCCTTTCTTCTCTCGTCATATCTCAGCGACAGATGTACAAAGAGCAATGCAAATCACAGTCAAAGTACACCAAAGTCCGCTGATTCACCCAGTATAAGAATTATGCTTCTAGTCCACCTAGTTTTTGAGTTACATGACGTTTTGTAACTCCAAAAAACGGCGCTCTTTGCCTCTCACCGTGATCTAATTCTGACTGCTCATCACCCTGTTTTCCAGGCGCTCGTTCTCTTTCCCAGTGGCACAGTTTGTAATGACACAGGTCTGCAACCCAAAGGTCGTGGGTTCAATTCCACCTTGGTCAACATGTTTTTTTACCTACAATTTACTACACTATCACAGACCACTAATTCATATTGATCATTTATTACAATTCTGCAAACTTTTATGATTTTAGCAGCTTTTCTAATATGGACCTCAGATTCTTGTTAACACTCCATGGCACAAATACTGTTCCCTTTAGGCTCTGTGTATGTGTGTGTGTATCAATATTTCTCCCATTTTAAAGTATTACTCCTCCATAATTGTATTTCTGTTAAATCAAAGTACTTTTACTACATCTTAGTACTTCTGCTCAATCATAGTATTTTGCCAAATCATGGTTTTTGTGCCAAATCATAATATTTGTGTTATGTTATAGTATTACTACTAAGTGGAGAAATTTCTGTCATGTTACAGTATATGTGCTGATTACAGTATTTCTGTATAACAGAATTTTGGCAAATCTCCTCAGACCAACACAAAGTCTGGAAACTGCATAGAAAGTCAATGGAGAGCTTGTTCAAAATCAAAGCTGGATTTCTCTAATGAGAGGCATTTTCAAATCTTCATATCTCCTGAACGCAGCGAAGTTAAGACATGAGGCTTGTGCCAATATATCTTCAGACACTCCTGACGCTCACAATTCAAGAAATTCTTTCTCACCTATTACCATTTGGCCATGAATTGGGTTTGTTTGAGGGTAGGAAATTCGTCCCTCGCTCAGATTTCTTCAGCTTTCAAACTCTGGAAATGAGGCAATTTTTTCTCTCGTCATATCTTTTTGATGGATTTCCACACAGACCTGAAAATTTCCACGACTGTTCACCAAAGCCTGCTGTCTCTTACGGTGAAAGAATGATATCGATACTCCAAATAGATTTAGAGTTAGAAAGCATTGTTTGAGGGCAAGTCAAGGCAGTTTTTGCTTCACCTCTACTCAGTTATGGTGCATTACAAGTCAAATATCTTTAATAATTCATATTTTAATGATAAATTGTCAACACTTGAAGATTCCCCCATCTCTTCTGAACAAAACGGTGTAAGAATGACCGTTCTAACCCCTACGGTTAGGAAATTATAGCCATTTGTTTGAGGGGAATCCTGACTATGAAAAGTAGACAGCACAAATCCTGTCTCTGTGCTGCGTGTGTGTAAAAACAGGTGCACCTGTTTTGGCGGGAAAAAGTACACAGCCTCTCTGATTGGTGGATTCAAATTTAGCAGCTCCCAGGCTGCTTGACTGACCTAGAAACTTGATTTTCTCTCCGTGTGTGTGTGTGTGTGTGTGTGTGTGTGACAGAGAGAGAGAGAGAAAGAGAGGGCGAGAGAGAGTTTTTATGGGAGCATCTTATTGTATGATTTAAATTCAATATATTTAGACTGGTTGACTGAATTTGATCCTGTGTGTGTCTCTCTGTGCATGTGTGTTTCCATATGTGTCCATATTTGTGATTGTGTGACTGTTATACTTTTTTTTGCTGATTTTTTTTCATTTAACAATTACATTTGAAGGATCCTTAGCATGTTCAGCATTTTTTCAGCTGTCCATTTTGCTTTTCCAAATTTTCTGTTTAAGTTATTACTATTTGT